>NW_008347230.1:420633-435132 GCF_000622305.1 Nannospalax galili
ATTACAGCTTTAACATATTCAGTAACACACTATACTTTCCTCTCATGTCTTATGCTTATGAATAACCTCATAAAATTTTCTAATTTTACCTTTTTAAAAAAATTTATTATTTTTATTTTATGTGTATGAGTATATTGCCTGAATGACTGTAAATGTACCTGTGTCATGCAGTGCCTGCAGAGGCCAGAAGAGAGTGTCTGATTCCCCTGGAACTGGAGTTCTGGACAGTTGTTATCTGCCATGTGGGTGCTGGGTCTTCTGCAAGAGCAGCTGGTGCTCTTAACTGCTGAGTCATCTCTCCAGTCCCCTCTAATTTTACCTTTAAAAGTCTCTCAAATTTATCCAATGCCTTCCACAAGCTTTTATTCTACCTCAAGTTTTGATAGCCTGGACTCTCCACAAACATTGATCAGCCTCTACAAGCACCTACTGCAAACAATTTAAAATCTAAATATGATATCATTTCTCTTTGCTCAAAATTCAAAGGCTCTTTAATGATTAAACCTTAACATCTAAATTTCTATATATCACAAAAAAAGATCCCCCATGACCTGGTTCTACCTCCCATTAGTCCCCTCTACACACTCACAATTCTCCAAGTATTATATGCTTCAAATTTCAGTCACTTTGCATATACTGTTCCCTCTGTCTCAAATGATTGCTGGTCTAGTAGGTGAGTTCTTACCTCTTCTTTAAGATGAAACTGAGTGCTATCTTACTTGCAAAACATTCTGGCTTCCCAAGTTAAACTGTCTGTTCTCTCCTTGGTGTCCCCATAGAACCTTAAACTCCATCTCTATCATGATTTTATCACCATGCATAGAATTTATTTATATGTTTGTCTCCCCACCAAACCAGGAGCAATTCAAGGGCAAATATTTGTCTTATTCATCCCATATCCCTAGCATCCATTCCCTATTAGGCACTCAGTTTTTATTCCAATACACTGAAGCATATTTGTATAGTACCCACGTGTACACACACACACACACACACACACACCAGTATTACAAATAGGCAAATCTACAGTGGCTCATTTCAAAGCCATCTGCTAAAAACTGTTAAATGACTTTATTTGTAATAGCTTTTCTTCCTAAATATTGCTTAACCCAGACCAATACTGTATTAAAGCCTATCTGCATGTACTGAGTCCCCAACTACTTAATAACAGAGAAAATAACCTAAAGTTAAATACTAGTGGCAGATAATAGACCTCTGTTAAAATGCCTGAGAAACTACTGACCCTACATTCTCTCGTCAACACCATCCCCCAAAATTTCCACATTCTTACTGTATACCCACTCTCCTGGCTCCACCAAGGCATTAGAGCTGCCTCTGGGTCCTCTCCAACTCCTCTCAAAACTCAATGAAAAACTTCAACATTTAAGACCCAAGAATTTTCAAAGGTCAGAGACTCCTCCATATCTATGATGTCAATCCCAAGGAATCCAGACAGGGAGACAAAAGAGGGACAGGAGCCCACAATATTTCACACAATTCTTGATTAGGTGGGAGGGAGCAATGAATGATTGTTTTTGGCAGACTGATTTTGATTAATATAGGTCCTTCCAACATATGAAAATATAGCTTTCTTAGATGATATGGCCAACTTCTACTCCCAACGGACCTATTAACATTAAATAGAAGAAAAGTGAAAGTCATGTGTTAAAGTTTGGGACATTATTTCTTTTAAATTTCCAAACAACTGTAAGAGGACTATATCACTAACTTCATGTTACACAGAAGTTAGGTGGCAGACTCAATGCTACACAGATACTAAGAAGCAGAACCAAAACATCTGTAAGCCAATGCGCCCAACTCCAGAGACCACATGCTTACATTTGCTGGATACCACACTTCATCTGGAGAGGACTGAAAACCACAGTAGTCCATTCATACAGAAGCCCACTCTCACTGCTTGAATCCTCTCACCACCACACTGAAGAATTGACTCTGGATTCAAATACATCCTGTTTCAAATCCCTGATCTACTACTTAAAAGCGATGTAATAATGGGTAATACAATCATTTTTCGTGCCTCAGTTTCTTCATGTATAAAATGGGATATATATAGTTATGATCTCTTGTTAGCATTAAATAATGTATACAAGCTTTAGGCTAATACTTGAGAATACATCCTCGAGAAATATCAGCTGCCTACTTTGTACCCAAAACCCTCTCAAAACACTCTTACTCCAACAGTACTCTACACAGCTTCCTCTACCATTCCGTCCAACATGTGCTCTTCCCAAACAAGCTCCTCCAGTTCTGCAGACCTTTTCTTGTCTGTTTCAGGGTTTTGTTTTGCTTTTATTTTATGTGTATGAGTGTATTGCATGCATGTGTGTAAGTGTATCCATGTTGTGTAATGCCCACAGAAGTCAGAAGAGGGTGTCAGATCCCCTGGAACTGGAGTTACAGTTGGTTGTCAGCCACGATGTGGGTACTAGGACCCAAACCCACTTGAAAGAGCAGCAAGTGTTCTTAACCACTGAGCCATCTCTCCAGCCCTTTAGATTTTTTTTTTAATGGTTATGAGTGTTTTGCCTACATGTATGTAAGTGCACCTGGGTTGTGCAATGCCCACAGAGGCCAGAAAAGGGTGTTGAATTCCCTGGAACTGGTTATTAGCTGCCATGTGGGTGCTGGGAACCAAATCTGGGTCCTCTGCTGGAGCAGCCAGTGCTCTTAATCACTGAGGCATCTCTCCAGCCTGAGACTTTATGTGTTTTTGTTTGTTTGTTTGTTTAAAAGGCCAGCAAGGGGGCTGGAGAAATGGCTCAGCAATTAAGAGCACTGGCTGCTCTTGCAAAGGACCCAGGTTCAATTCCCAGCACCCACAGGACACATGCTTTTAATCCCAACACTTGGGAGGCAGAGGCAGGCAGATTTCTGCAATAATGAGGCTAGCCTAGTCTACATAGCAAGTTCCAGGCCAGCTGTAGCTACAGGGAGACCCTGTTTTAACTGCCCACCCCCCGCAAAAGATTCTGATTACTGAATTTATGACACACACACATAAAAAAACACAAAACAAAAACACAACAACAACAAATCAACAGAGGCTAGACTAATAACAAAAGTGTTTCTCTAAAACCAATTCTCTAACCTTTAGTAGCTGGCAACCCTTTGGCCTACTTGATTCCTGATTATTGGTCATTTCTCTGGCAATGATTAAATATCCAGTCATAGGAGAAATCAGAAAGAAGAAAAAGAAAATCAAACTACTGTACTATCTGCACTTAGTTACCCATAGGAAATAAATATTTTGTAAATTTCTTTTGGTAAATTAATGTCCTTCCACATACAGTTACCAATTTTTACACTCTAATACACAAAATTTCCCTTTATAAAATTATATACTTCAGGGAGACACAGTGGTTCACACTTGCAATCTCAGCACTCTAAAGGCTAAGACAAGAAGACTATCTTGAGTTTAAGGCCACCCTAAGCTACATGTCAAGTACAAAATTAGCCAAGGCTACATATTGAGGTCCTATTTCAAACAAACAAAACAACAAATTATATACTTCAGCACAAAAAAAGATTTTTATTACTATTAATACTTTTCCAAAAAAATTCTCCGGCTTACAGTTCATTTTTTCTGGCCATACCTAACCTCATTTGAACTTCTACAGGCTCTTCATGTAAGGCATTCACCTGGCACTTGCCATTATTACATGCTGCCTTACAATTAATTATTTGGATACATCATCTTAACTCCAATTTGACTATCATTTATTCAAAATTTGCCAATGTGGTCTACTATCTACCAGGCACTGACTTAGGGTCTGGAGAGACAAAAGAAGAGGAGCTAGGCTGGGCGTGGTGGGGCACGCTTTAATCCCAGCACTTGAGAGGCAGAGGCAGGCAGACCTTTGTGAGTTTGAGGCCAGCCTGGTCTACATAGTGAGTTCCAGGACAGCTGGGGCTACAAGGAGACCCTGTCTCAAAAAAAAAAAAAAAAAAAAAAAAAAAGGAGACACACTCCTACCTTTAAGGCACTTCAGTTGAGTGAGAGAAATGTAAACCTGTTGTTAATGTCCACCAGGGTAGGAAGATATACAAAGAGCAGATACTTTACCTAGATGAGCTAAGGAAAAGGAATCTAAGGGTATGTAGGAGGTTGGAAGACAAGGTTAAAATTCAGCCTTGATGTTGGCATTTTTATTTTATACTTTAACAAATTATAAATAGGCCTAGCACACTGTTTAAAACATAGTACCTGCCGGGCGTGGTGGTGCACACCTGTAGTCCAGCACTCAGGAGGCAGAGGCAGGTGGATCTCTGTGAGTTCAAGGCCAGCCTGGTCTACATAGTGAGTTCCAGGACAGCTCGGGCTACAGGGAGACGCTGTCTCAAAAAGACAAAAAAAAAAAAAAAAAAAAAAATAGTACCTAAGAAACAGTTGTGGTTCTAAATTACTCATGCTAGTCTATGTATCTATACCTAAAATAGGCTTGTGAATTATTTACTGTTTTAAATATTTACTGGCTGCAGATCTGTCCCACTGATATGATAAACAAGTTCTATATTAAATATAATCTATATTTGTATAGCTGTGAGTTCACTATCTTTTGTAGTTTTGTTTTAAAGTAGTTTGACAAATAAAAGCCTAGTGATAGAAAAAATTTTTAATTATAGTAATGCACAGCTGTAATCTCAGTACACAAAAGGTTGAAGCAGAACTACAAGTTCAAGGCCAGCTTGGGCTGTATAATGACTCTGTCTCAAAAAAAATTTTTTTAAATTAATTCTCTGAGGTTTTTAATTGTATTTTCTGATGGACAACACATATATACAGAAGCATTTGTCAAGCCTAAGTGACACCCAGATGGCAAGGCAGTTGGACTTAGGTATTCTGATTCAGAATATAGGGTTTATACCAGTTCTCCGGGAAGTTATGGCAAAATCAGATCTGTTTAGCCATAAGAACTCCACAGACTGAAGAACTCAATGCTTTTTCTTTTAAAAAATACTATCCATGCTTACTGACACTGTCTCCTAGCCATCCTTCCTAATAATTATTACCAATCCCACAAATGCATACATATTTCCCAGCTAGAGTTAAAAAGTACAAACTGTGGGGCTGGAGAAATGGCTCAGCGGTTAAGAGCACGGACTGCTCTTACAGATGACCCCGGTTCGATTCCCAGAACCCACATGGCAGCTACGAACCATCCTTAATTCCAGTTCCAGGGGAATCCAAAGCCCTCTTCTGACCTCCGCAGCATCACACAACACGGGTGCAGTCACATAAATGCAGACAATACACTTATACACATAAAATAAAAAAATAAATAAAATTGTTTTAAAAAGTACAAATTATAACCTAGGAGTTATCCTAAGCAATAGCTGGGCCTCTTTCATTTGTACAGGCTACACCTTTTGTAGTAATTTTTTTCTTTTTTTTTTAAATTTTTTATTATTTTTATTTTATGTGCATGTGTGTACTGCCTGCATGTAGGTAAGTGCACCTGTGTCGTGCAATGCCCATGGAGGTCAGAAGAGACTGTCGGATCCCCTGGGACTAGAGTTACAGACAATTATTAGCTGCCATGTGGATGCTGGGATTCAAACCCAAGTCTTCTGCAAGAACAGCCAGGGTTCTTAACCGTTGAGCCATCTCTCCAGCCCCTAATTTTTTCTTTTAGAAACAACCAAGCCTCCTATGTTTATGCACATAAAAAGTGTGAGTATACAATGCAATTTGACAATTCCAGTCTACCTGAAACTGTATAATACATGCTTCTCTTATTTACATAATTAACATCTTATGTGGAACACAGGTAGGAAGGGACAGAAAGTCAGTTTGTTTTCCTATGCCAAATTTTATAGGCATGAATTTTTAGAACTAGGCTATCAGAGACCATTTTACGCCATACATCAAGCTATAGATGAGAACAACTTGGAACCAAGTGGATGAGATTTAGTCACCTGACCAAAGATGGAGCTAACTAGGGATAAAACCAGTTATAGAAAAATAAATTTGGTGACTCCCATTCCATTAACCTTTACTTGACTGTCCATATGGCTAGCTCTCAATTTTCCCCCTGCTATAAAGCTAAATCTCTTACTTCCACAGATATGTACGGGAGAAAAAGACGTGCATTTAGAAATTTTAATCACTTAAGTAACCCATATCAGGAAAAGATATCATCATAAGAAAATCATAAAGGCATGCCAGAATCAAGTCACTTTTGTGGCTCAAAACCACAGACAAACTGTACTTGGAAGAATTCTGTGACCTTATCTCCCTAAGACCTAAAGTTTTATAGTAAGACAGCAGGGCAAAATTATGTATCATAGAGGTAACTTTTCTTTTTATTTTCTATTGATAGTTTAAAGCCAGATATACTTTCTTTTCAAGTAAACCTATTTTTATTGAATATACTTTTCATACACTATTTTTAAATCATAGCTGAGTTTTTGTTGCTTGTTTGGGATTGTTTGTTTTTTGAGATAGGGTCACCATGTAGCCCCACCTGGCCTTGAACTCACTATATAGACTAGGCTGGCCTTGATCTCACAGAGATCTGCCTGCCTCAGCCTCCTGAATGCTGAGATTTAAATGTCTGCACCACCACACCCAGATACTGCTGAGTCTTAAATAGGATAAAACATAACATAAAATCAAGAGAGAGGGGCAATTAAGAGCACACATTGCTCTTCTAGAGGACTCAAGCTTGATTCCCACATTAGGCAGTTTATAGCTGTCTGTAATTCCAGCTCTAGGGGATCTGACACCTTTGGCCTCTTCAAGCACCTGTACTCACATGTACATACCACCTCCCCCCCAATACACATATTTATTAACTTATTTACATTTTATATGCATGAATGTTTTACGTGATTGTATATTAAGTGCACCCATGTGTGCAATGCCCACAGAGGTCAGAAGAGGGCAACAGATCCCCTAGAAATGGAGTTAGGGATGGTTGATAGCCATGATATGAGTGACGGGAACCAACCCAGGTTGGTCTTAAACCAGTGCTCTTAAACCACTGAACAGTCTCTCCAGTCCTACATACATACAATTTAAAATAAAATAAATCTTTAAAAAAAAAGCACCATCTTTTAACATATTTCTCTTTGAAAATGGAAAGCCTGGAAACATCAAATATCAAAGCAATAACAACTCTCTCTATAGTCACATTTAATCAAGCTTATTTAAAAAAAAATAATAAAGCAAGCAACATTTCTTCTCCTCAGGAAGGGCCACCATCATCAGCACAGTGGCACCCAGGGTCTGCATACAATCCCCACTGATGAAACCCAATCTTTTTTTTTTTTTTTTGAGATAGGGTCTCCCTGTAGTTCCAGTTAGCCTGGAACTCACTATGTAGACCAGGCTGGCCTGGAACTCACAGAAATCCACCTGCCTCTGCTTCCCAAGTGCTGGGATTAAAGGCATGTGCCACCACGCCTGGCTTTCAATAAGCACTTATTAAGGACCCTTTCTTAATGCCAGGCAGACCACTATGGGAATGGGAATCTGTAAGGTTATTTAGTAGGCTGGTTCCAGGGTGGAAAAAGGGTAACTATCAGCTAACTTCCTTTAATGAATAAAGATTCCCTGAGTATCAGAATCAGAGACAGAAAAAGATGCAGAGGAAACTACAAAAGAGAGAAGAGATCTTAAAATCTATCAACCACATTAAAATCATGTGCTTCTCTCAAAGAATGCCAAACACTGAAAGCTCACTGTGAAGTTTTTTGATGAAATATCTAACCAAATGTTTTAGTTAAAGGCACTGTTTACTTAATCTCACTACTTTGGGAAGTCAAACAGATACTGATCTGGACTAATACATTTTTATTATCTATTATATAAGATCCATATTATAAGATCATGGTTGATCTTACTCCCAAATTCAGATGAGTTATCTCCTATGTAGACATATGCTTCCAGAAGAATGTACTAAATGCATCTAAAGTCAAACAACAGCCAGACTCATGATACCTATAATCTTAGTGTCTGGCAGGAAGATTAGGAGTTCCAGGCCCTCCTCAGCTACGTAGCCCTAGCTGGATGAGACCCTGTCTCTCTCTTCCCAGAACCCCTCAAAAGACAAATTCTGTTAAAATTTCTTTAAAATCTCCAGATCATGTGCACAAACATGATATAAATAAGAAAACAAACTTTCTTGTATATACTGACTGGATCAAAACATCATAGACAAGCTTTCAGAAGGGCACAGCACCACACCAAGTTTTCAGAATGGAAGGCCTTTGGATTTCCTTCTCTCACAAAAGGTACAAAAGTATCAACTGGTATACAAGTCATCCAGTAAATACTTTAATGCCCTTTGAGTCTTTCCTTAAAGTCAACCCAAGAAAGCAATCCTTTTAGGAATAAATTGTATTCCATTATTATTTTTAGTGGTGGTGGTATTGATAGCAACAACTGCTACCTTTAAAAACAGGAAGAAGATATAAGGAAATACACAAAATTATCTCAAAAATCACACCCAGTTAACTAGAATTGAAAAGGAAGTACTTTCAGTTTTGCCAAAGTGTTGAAGAAGTTACTTTTATCAAAAAACCATAGGACAGCCAGGCGTGGTGGCGCATGCCTTTAATCCCAGCACTCGGGAGGCAGAGGCAGGTGGATCTCTGTGAGGTCAAGGCCAGCCTGGTCTACATAGTGAGTTCCAGGCCAAAATGGGCCAAATTGATCAATCTGCAAGTATTAAGATCATACCCTCAGTAAGAAACTGAAACTACAAAATGTTGTACCTCAATCTTGGGAAATACTTCTAAAGAAAGGAAGACTTAAAAAGAGGAAATGTCGACCGGGCATGGTGGCGCTTGCCTGTAGCCCCAGCACTTGGGAGGCAGAGACAGGTGGATCTCTGCGAGTTCAAGGCCAGCTTGTCTATATAGTGAGTTCCAGGACAGCTGGGGCTACAGAGAGATCCTGTCTCAAAAAGACAAAAAAAAAGAGGAAATACCCTAGGAAGACAATCTGACAGCACTCAGTATTCAAGTAGCTTTGAAGATTTAAGCAAGAACATTGTGGGCATGGTGACACAAACCTATAATCCCAGTCCTGTGGGGGCTGAGGAAGACAGGGAGTCCAAGATAGGCCTGGGTTACAACAGCAGCCAGAGTCTGTCTCAAAAAGAAAAAAATATGACATTGTGCACCTATCAAACATCACACATTGTTTACAGGTCAGACACATTCACAAAAAAACTCTCTCTCTAATCTCAAGAATTATGTTCACATTTTCTTGGTACCCCAGTACTAAACTGACTACATCTTCAATACCAAGTAGTTCTAATACAACTTTGATCCTACCTAACTAATCTCCAGAGCATAAAGGAAATTCAGAAACTCACTCACAGTCTTAAACATTTGTTAATGCTTTCTAGAAGATATTGCTCAAAAGAAATCCTTATGCTTCTTTTTAAACTACTCAACACCATCCATTCTAAGTATTGTTACATGGTACATAACAGCCATAATCTAAAACAAGTACTCTCTTTGATACTATAAGCTAAGGAATAAACTCAGAATGAAACAAAACTGATCTTGGTGAGGCAGAAGACACTGATTTTTTTTTTTTTTTTGTCTTTTTGAGACAGGGTCTCCCTGTAGCCCCAGCTGGCCTGGAATTCGCTATGTATTCCAGGCTGGCCTTAAACTCACAAAGATCTGCCTGCCTCTGCCTCCCAAGTGCTGGGACAAAAGGCATGTGCCACTGCCCCCAGTTCAGAATTTCAACTTTTGAGTGTTGGAAGTGTGCTACATTAATGGCAGGAAAAAAAAAAGGTATTGTGGGAGGGGAGAAAACCTTGTTTTTTTTTTTTTTTTTTTTTTGTCTTTTTGAGACAGGGTCTCCCTGTAGCCCCAGCTGGCCTGGAACTCACTATGTAAGCCGGGCTGGCCTTGAACTCGAAAAGATCCGCCTGCCTCTGCCTCCCAAGTGCTGGGATTAAAGGCATGTGCTACCACGTCCAGCAAGACACTGAATTTTTATATTCTTCCTACCCTCAAAACTTTCCTAGAACTGTGAATATAGAAAGCATTCTCTGTTTGGATAAACTGCAGAAGTCTGACCCAAGTGTGCCTACTCACATACTCATCAGAAAGAACTGGAAAAAAAGAAAAAAATATCCCAACCAGCGTGACTATATGACACTGTCAACAACACATTACCACTGTGCTACAAGAGAAAACAGGCAAGTGGGCAAGGAGCTTTCAGGAAGTCAAGGAGACTCTTCCCAGTCTTAAAACACAAACACAGTCAAATGCCAAGCAGGCCACACTGTCCAGTCGATAACCAGGTAAGAATAGGGAGTATGGGAAGAGAAAAGGCAACACTGGGCATGTGAGCTTGTCCGCATCAAGACACATTTCTTTATTGGATTCATCAAGAGTCTTTTAAACAAAGAAATATAGGAGATCTATGACTTTTTATGACTTTGATTTACTTATGTAGCCACAGAGATTGTGCAATTTCTGTAAATGGAAGCCTGATATAAGAATGGCTGCAGACATTCCCTCAGGAATTCATCAGAGCTGCATCTAAATCCTGACTCTGTTAGTCACTCCAGGGTTCTCAACACCTTAAACAGTGTCTGAACAGCAGCAGTAAGTCTTTTGAATTAATCTGTAAGTGGGTGTAAGAACACCCATCATAAGGGGTTTCTGAGTTAAATGAGATATAAAGCACTGGTTATAACTCCAAGTAGATTCTTGCTAGCAATAGTCACATTTTCCTCCCTTATTTCCCAGCCAGGTCTGAAGTTTGGGCAAATGACCCACAGCAAAGAACAAACTGGAATAGGATTATATATAAGTCAAGTGTTAGAAGACGTTATAACTAGAGTCCCAGTCCCTAAATCCAGCAATAATTAGTCTTGGCAGATGATTAAGAACAGCCCTTGGCCAGAGCTCATAGTAGAAATACAACAAGTCATAGATCCAGAAAATGCTACTTTAATCCTCAGGCATCTGCTACCACATAGCTAAATCTTGGCCAAAAAGAAGAGGGGTAAGAAAGAGTACCATCTGAAATAAATCTGATTGCATATTTAAAAACCAAGAATAAAGGATTTTTAGAAGGCTATTTAACCTCTAAAAATCCCTCTTCATGAAAATAATCAACCGCTTCACAGTATTTATTCTCCATAACATCTATGTAAGTAAACTGTTCTGAACTGCTAGCAGGGTAAACCTCAAAGATTTGACTTTTAGACCTACGTCCTCTCTTTACTTCACAAAGATATTACCTCCAGCTTGTTAACACTAGTAGCCTGCCCACCTGTAAGGGAGAACACTATTTCATCTGCAAAACTGGAAGACAGAGAGAATATGCATTTAATTCTAAAATTCAAAAGACTTTCCCCTTGAATACAAAGAACTGAATCTCAGAAGAAAACACTAAATTATTTCTTATAATGCATTATGAGCAAGACATAAGTATAGACACTTAATGTTTAAATACATGGAAAACCTATACAGAACTGAAACAGCTTGTGGTTAAACCTCATCATAATGTGGTATTTAACTTCCCATTCTATTTCCCAGGCATGTGTTCTGCATTTTTAACCGCTTGACCTGCCTCCTAAGCAACATGATCTGGTTTAAAAAAAAAAAAAAATGAAGGACCATCCAAAGAAAGCACTCCACATCAAGTTCTACTACTTGCAAGAGGCAAACATAAGCTAGTTACTTAAACTCTGAATTCAGTACTAGCTGAAAGCATTTGCTAGAATTAGTGTTTTCTAAAGGTTCCCACTAAGGTAACCCTTTGGAGAGAAGTATCTGAAACCAACCAAACCCAGCTCTCCTATTGCTCTAACCCATTTGGAAATATGCACATTATTCTTATTTACCCCTTCCCCACATTAATCAGTCACTAACTTTTACTTATTTCTCTTCAAATCACTCAAATGTGTACATAATGCTATATAACTGTATTCCTCACTTGGTATTCAGCATTCCTGGTATCTTGCATTACTATTTATCTCCTATGGAAATATTTAGTATTTACAACTAATTATTAGCTTTGTGTGTGTGTGTGTGTGTATAGACCACAGGACAACTTTGGGTGTTATTCCTCAGTCACTCTCCATATATGTCTGTCTGTTCGTCCAACCATCCATCTATCCATCTATCCATCCACTAACCCACCCATCTTTATTTATTTATTTATTTATTTATTTGAGACAGGGTCTCTCTCTGTCCTGGAAGTCACCATGTAGGTTAATCTGGCTGGCCAAAGAGCCTCAGGGATTTGCGTCTCCCCAACCCTAGTGCTGGGATCACATGCAGTCGCCACTACACTCATTTTTTCTACATGGGTTTTGGGGATTGAACTCAGATCCTCATGCTTATATGATAAACTCTTTACTAACTGAGCTATCTCCCCAGCCCTAATTATTAACTTCTTGATGCATCCAACTCTACACCTGAGGCCTAACTTTTCAGAAAGCAAATATATAATAAAATGTTTGTTGCTGATAACTACAATCTTGAACAAGTAATTTAAATGTTCTGGTCCTCATCTTCCTCACCTAGAAAATGATAACAATATGTAAAATTCCTTTAGTTCTAAAGTGTTATAAGATATATGCTATATAGCTGCATTTGTTTCTAACATTTCATGTGAGTGAGTGAGTGAGTGAGTGTGTGTGTGTGTGTGTGTGTGTGTGTGTTTCTGTAACTAGGTCCTATTTAACCTAGAATGTAGATCCCCAAAAAAACAATTCTCCTACTACCTGTTTATTCACTAGGTGACACCTCCTTGGTATCTCCTTTGGGCAGCTTGAGATTCTAGTACACAGAAGGTATTCAGTAGGCAGGAATTTATCATCTTCACCAGTCAGCAAACACCAAAGGAAATTACATAATCTCAATTTTCATGATGAACAAGTATATTACAAACAATCACAAAGATGTGAGGGAAAGGAGCTAAGGTTGTTCAAAGAGGCTACCTTAGGTCAAATGGACAAGAATTTATTTGCGGCAATGAAAGGAGCTAGGATACAGCAACTCTTGAGTCTAATGCTCAAATTCTCTTTTCAGAGTTCTAAGAAGAGTTATGAGAAGTCTCTATCTCTGGTCAGTAAACAACAGCAACCAAGCACTATTCACATGGAAGGACCTTGTGCTTAGTACTGATGAGAAGCCTTAGGATGAACAGACAAGGACGCTCCCAGTTCAAAGGCAGCAAGAGCAAACGCTCACAAAGGAGCACATGAGAGTAGGTAAGTCTCAACAACAGATAAGTTTGCTGCCTAAAATTTGTCTTTGTTATCAGTGTTATACTTTCCCACTGTCCATGCCTCCATTCCTCACAAAGACTAGTTCCACATAAACATCAAGATTTACAAACACTAAAGCCCTGAGAAATCTTTTTCCTTTGCTGTTATTAATGATTCAAAAGGCACAAGTAGATTAACATTCAAAATAAGCTTGACTTTTCAAGGAACTATTTTAGAACACAAAAATTATACTTTCAACTATATTTTATATGTGATAGTATCCAAGTAGCTATTAGTATGTAGCCTGGATACCATTCAATATAATTACAAGGCTTACAAAGTATCCTAAACCAAGTTTTGGAAAATAAGAGGAAGAAGCCCCTCTTTAAATGTTTCCTCCTATCCCTCCTTAACACTCCTATCCCTCAATCCTATCCTATAATACCTGCTAACTTTTGCTATTTACTGTGTCTTTGCTCTTTCCCTGACTTCAGCATCTTCTTCCCCCACGTAAGAATATTCTGGGAACCACCACAAGGTAATATAATAGTCTAGAGCTAAAAGCTCTTTCTTCTTTCCTTCTCTAAGTCCCTAAATAAGGTCAAAGTGTCACAGGCAATTTTTCATTTATGACTTTCCCCATCACCAGATCTATCTGACGACTAGAGAGGAGACGTGGAGATGGCTGAAGTGGGGGGGGGGCGGTCACTAAGACATCTAAGTTTATGAAAGCTAACAGAATCAATTACATGTAGATATTCACAGCAAGTTTTCATCTCGGAGATCTTGGCCAGAGACTATTCTGGTCTGCAATTCCCACACATTCCCTTTTAACATTCTCAAATATACAATCTGAAATAAAAACATTCCATCAAAAATTGGACCTAAAAGAACTGTAAAAGAAAATTAGTTGAAATAGAGTTCGGAAGTACATTTAGAAGTGTAAACTGACTTCAGATTATCTACTTCAAAAATTTCAATGACACTGCTCTTCAGAACCCACAGAGGAAATCAAAACTTCACATGAAATATATGAATAAACTTAAATATATAAATTTACCAATATTTGACTTTTTACCTATACAATAGCAATTTCATATAGTTTACCTTAATATTTAATTTCCTATTTGGGGGGGTAGGTCAAACCATTGTGAGGTCAAAAGAATGTTATATTAAGACTCTATACTGCAGGGGTTTTGTTTGTTTGTTTATCTTTTTGAGACAGGGTCTCCCTGTAGCCCCAGCTGGCCTGGAACTCACTATGTAGACCAGACTGGCCTTG
>NW_008347230.1:435292-472884 GCF_000622305.1 Nannospalax galili
AACTCACAGAGATCCACTTGCCTCTGCCTCCAGAGTGCTGGGATTAAAGGCGTGTGTTACCACGCTGGGACTCTATACTGCAATTTTAAAACATGCTTCTACAACTTGGAAACAGCCTGGCCTCCTCAATTAAAAAGAAAATCAAGTGTGGTCAGGTGTGGCAATCCTGCTGAAGCAGGTGGACTGTAAATTCCAGGCCACTGTGAATGACATAAGGAGACCCTATCTCAAAAAAGGAAGGAAAAAAAAAGTGTTGGGGGGGTATGGTTAAAGGTGCACATATAAATGTATCTACAAATATCTCAAGGGGTCAAGAGAACCCTGGTTTTCAGCAATGTTTAGTAAATGAACAAACAGGTTACCTTTTTTTCCTTTCTTTTGAAATACCTATCTCCAGTGAGGGTGTCAAGACCTTGACGACAAAAGCAGAACTTGATAGCTAGTGAAATGAGTCTGGCCTCGGGAGCATACCAGGATCAAAAGCCACCAGGATCAAAAGCCACCAGGATCAATTCCCAAGAGTTTCCCCATTAGGATAATATCACCTATCGATTCCCGTTTCATCTTCCAGGGAATGTTTGCTTTCATCCTCTACAGGAAATTAGTCTTGAATGCACTTATATATTTTTTAATATACCTTTTATTGCATGTTTCTTTATAAGCTTTATTTTTATGGGACCACCCTAATATTTAAAATTAAAATAATAGTTGACATAGGCACTCTTTATTTTTTTATTTATTAATCTAACCATTTAATCACTAATATTGACTAACTGGTACTAAATGCCTACTGAGTATTAATTACTGTAGCAAGACCCACAAGGAATACAAGCTAAGAGATTATCTGTTTTTGTTTTTGTTTTTGTTTTTGGTCTTTTTGAGACAGGGTCTTCCTGTAGCCCCAGCTGTCCTGGAACTCACTATGTAGACCAGGTTGGCCTTGAACTCACAGAGATCCGCCAGCCTCTGCCTCCCAAGTGCTGGGGTTAAGGGCATGCACCACCACACCTGGCTTGAGATCATCTGGTTTTTTTTTTTTTAATTTATTTTTTATTTTATGTGTATGAATGTCTTCCCTGCATATATGTAAGTGCATCCATGTCGTACAGAGACCAGAAGAGAGCATTGGATCCCCTGGAACTGGAGTTAAAGACAGTAGTTAGCTGCCATGTGAGTGCTGGGACTCAAACCTAGGTCCTCTGCAAGAGCAGCCAGTGCCCTTAACTGCTGATCCATCTCTCTCAGCCCTTACTTATCTGTTTTTAAGGAGCTTACAGTAAGCTAAGAGGCAGACCAATGGCACAAATACACCAAAATGCAAGAATATAAATACCACATAACAAGTACCAATAAAATAATAGAATTCAGCAGTGGGAAAGATCATATCCTGCTGGAGAAAAAAAAAATCAAAAAAGATTTCACAGAAGACAAAATACTAGAACTTAAAGAATAAGTAGGAATATTTTTTAACAGTAGAAAGAGGACATAAGATTAAAGATTATGTATAAACTAGATCTGAAAAAGCAATTTTGACTAAGTTGTAAATGGAGAGGTTAGTAAGATTCTATTTATATGATTTAAAAATAAAACCACATGTTGTTTACAAATATGTAGAAAAAAATACGAAATATAAAATGTAATGATCAGGCCAATTGTCTCTTCTTGAGAAAAAGGAAAAGGGAAACGATGGAGGACGGGACTTTAGCTACATCTATAAATCTTATATTTTAAAGAGAGTGAGACATCTAAAACAAACATGACAGAATATTAAAATTCCTTAAATTGGGGTTGTGGGCTCAAAATTGCCTGTTACAGTTTTTCCCCTAAATTGCCTGTTACAGTTTTTTCCAAATAGCTCATCAGGTAAAATTGAAAGGAAAGGTCCAGGCAGTTGGGAAATTAGACAAATCACGACTGTGGAGATAGTTCAGTGGTACAACTACTTAGCACTCCAAAGGTAGCCCTGGGGTTGATGTCCAACACAAGAGGGAAACAAAATTAGGAGCTGTTAACACAAAAATATTCAGAAGCAAGACCGTTCTCCTAGACTTTTAAGAGAACACTTGGCCTGGTTTCATTTTAGACTGAAGAGTCTCACATATTTCACAAAGTATGCACACAAAAAGAAGTGCCTAGAACAGGGTGGAGTGGGGGCATTGGACAAGAAGGAAGTTTTTATTGCCATCCCAAATCAGATAACTGAAGGGAGTGAGAACCACCTTTCCACATAACTTACATGCCGTGGAACAAAGTCATCGCCCCCCACCCCCAAACAAAGCCAAGGAGACTTCCAGCTACAAAGGAACCCAGACAAGAGCTCACTGTGAGTAGCTCTTCGGTACCTCCTCTCTCCCCTCCCCCAAACACTCACAAACAAAAACAAAATGTACCCTTGCCCACTTGAGAAAGAATTACAAATTGGCCGTTCAGCTAAAGTGGACAGCTTCCAAACCAAAGCCCTTCTCTGGGGAAGATGTTGACAAAGCTCAGAAAAAGAGAAGGAAATCACAGTTCAGTCAAGATTTGAGAAGGCCATCAGCAGACATCTTCTACGCAGCGCTTAAATTCCCCAGGGGAATTGGAAACTTAAAATGTACTCAACCTTATCCTGTTTTCCAGCAAAAAAAAAAAATTAAAGCACAAATTTCCAACTTTAAAATGACATTTCCCTCCACAAAAATCTGATGAAATTAAAACACCCGTGAGGGAGGGGGATATATATGATTTAGAAGCTGAGTGTAAGTCTGTTGGTGCAGGATTTATCATAGCCTGTTTCTTTCCTTTGTTTTATGTTGTTTTTTCGAGATAGGATCTCACTCTGCAATCAGACTGACTGATACTATGTAGCATAGGTGGGCCTCAAACTCATGGCAATCCTTCTGCCTCAGCCTATCAAGTGCTGGGGTTGTAGGGGTGAGCCACCAAGCCCAGGTAGGATATGAGTGAGTGTGTGTGTGCGTGTGTGTGTGTGTGCGTGTGTGTGTGAGAGAGAGAGAGAGAGAGAGAGAGAGAGAGAGAGAGAGAGAGGCTCACTACTGTAGCACAGGCTAGCCTCAAACTTGCCATCTTCCTGCCTTAGCCTCTCAAGTGCTGGGATTACAGGAATAGACTACTACACTCAGCCATAGATGATTTCTAACAACAAAAGTTTTGCTGACATAACTTAAAACCAAGTTTAAAAGACAACAACTTGAATTTAGTGGGAGAGAAAAATAGACCTATATACGAAATATAATCTTGACTTTACATCCAAGCCACTACAGCTGATGACTCCTAACATTCTAGTCATCTCACTCCTAGGAACCTAACTGCACAAGGTCAAAGTCCCTCCTCCTCAGTGGTACTCTCCAGGCAGAATTTCTCAGTCAAACCTTGGGAAATACCATTATTCACTTTAGATTAGTAAAAAAGAACCTCTGCATGGGATAGTAAATCCCTCTGTCTCCAAGCACAATCCAAGATGAGAGAATGAAACAAACACTGAAAAGGGACATGAGAGAGAACAATTTGGCAACCTCACATTTATTAATCGCCTGCACTGAAGACTGAATTCTAGAGCAAGTTATCACCAAACTACTTCTGTAATCCTGATTAAATCCTCAGGTACTCCATTTGAAAATGAAGAAAGCATCATAATCCTCCAATTCTTTCATTCCAAAAACATGATCACAGTCAATAAATGTGCTATATAAGCAAAAAAATTACTCAAAAGCCCTTTTCTTCAATACACCCTACACACCACTGTCATAATCTTTCTTGCACGTGAAACTTATTTTATTACCAGATGTTTATAATCCTTATTACCTCATCATTTACTGCACTACCAGATAAAGTACTCCAGTGGTACAGCACTTGCCTAGCATACAGTGGCCCTGAGTTCAATCCCCAGTACCACAAAATAAAAATAAGCTGGGTAAGATGGCTTAGACCTGTAGGTAGTCTCAACATTGACAAGGCTGACAGGAGGACTGCTGTGAGTTCAAGGTCAGCCTAGGTGATGTAGTGAGTTCCAGGCTAGCCTGTGTAACTATGCAAGACCCTATTTCAATTAAATTAAATGGATGGATGAACAGATGGATCAATGATTGATGATCAAATAAAACAGATAAAGCTCTACATGATCCGGCTTTGCTCAACTCTGCTTGCCAGTCATAATTTCTTAGACATGACATGAAAGAGTCTTGATGTTTCACTCCTTTAGGCTTTTTATTGAAGTTGTGTTCTTGGCCTTAAGTATAGGAGGTAGAGTTCTTGCCCTGAAGTATGCTACTCTCAGTCTTCTATAGGTTATATGCTCAGCTCCTTTCAAGATTCAGGGGCAAATGTCATCACCTTTGGGAGGCTCTTTCCAATGGTTACATGCCCAAGGCAGAACTGACCCGTGAGCCTCCTCTCTCCCTCTCTTGCAGTTTCTATCACTCTTTGCACCATCTATGTACTTATTCACCTGTCTCCCTCCACTAGACCTTTATACTCCTTGTGTAGAGGCTTTGTCTGACCCATTTCCACCTCTCTAGTGCCTGGAACAGTGTTTGTAAGATAGTAGACATCCAACTGGGTGGGGCAGAAGAACAGAAAATAGAACCAGGTACACAGGAAATGAAAAAGAACAAACACATATGGCCTTGGAGGGAGGAATACTAATGCTCAAGCTTATTGAGTATCTTTACCATTGTGCTTTTTCTGAACTCCAGTCCTCATAGAACAACAGCTATTGCATCTATGATGACGAACTTGTTAATCACTGTGTCTATCACAGTTTTAGGCTCATAACTCTGGCAACCAAGACTGCAAAACAGTTTTCATTTGGACATTTGTCACTTGAAATCCAATACACCCCAAATTGAACTCATGTTTTCCTTAAAAAAAAAAAATAAAAAGGAACTCTTCATGTCTTTATCTCAGTCAATGTCACAGATAACCAGGGCTTAATATCAGTCATAACTGGCTCATCATCCTTTGCTACATCCAGTCCTCACTAGTTTTCACTTTTCCTTCACAATCTCATCTTTGCTCTTTACCCTTCACACTCTTTCTCAGGCCTTTTCACTTCACAGGCTCCAGGTATGAACCACTCTTCTCTGGAACCAATAAGCCAACTTCTCTCTTAGTCTCATCATATTGTTATTCTAATAAAAAATCTTCATGGTTGCCAGGTGTGGCATGGTTCGTTTTTAATCCTGGCACTCAGGAGGCAGAGGCAGGTGGATATTTGTGAGATTGAGGCCAGCCTGGTCTACACAGCAAGTTCCAGGCCAGCTGGGGCTACAGGGGGACCCTGACTCAAAAAACAAAAATCTTCATGGGTTCCCTATTTTCTATCTTTTAACACATAAACTTATCAGCCTGGCTTTTAAAGACACCCCCAACCCCATAAACACCCCAAACACCTATCAACCTTCATTTCACCACTATTCAGGGCAATCTAATCAGTATCCCAAGAACATCTCCAGTACAGTCCTGTTTCCAGGGTTTGTTTGGTCCCTTTCAGCTCCAAAATGAAATGATTTCTTGTTATTTTTTTTATTCTTAGTACCTACTTTTTTTTCATATAAGACAAGATTTTGCTGTGTTACTCAGGTTGACCTGAAACTCACAATCCTTGATCTTCAGCCTCTGAAGTGCTAGGACTTTGGATTGCTACACCTGGCTCTCCTAACACACTTTTATTTTTTAACATCTGAAATTCGGTAATTCATCTGTGGTATCTTTCATAATTACATGAGTACTCTTCTCCCAGAATATCTATAGTATGAAGCCTGTACTACCCAATTAACAATATACTTTCACATTTAAAAATTTTGTCTGGCATATAAGTAGAGGCTCAGTAGGTATTTATTCCTACCTGTTCCTCTTTTGTGCAATTGAACTGTCAATTCTTCAAGGACACAAAGTCATTTCCCCCCCTTCTCCATCATAGCAATTAGCATACTGAACAACAACAACAAAATAATTCCTCTTACCCCAAAGTGTTTCTTAAAGGAAAATAAAGGGATAAGACATAATACTAAAAAATGCAGTTGAAAATAATTTCAGTCTAGCTGTATAAGATAAAATTCCTGTCTTTTCCATCTCTGGTTTCCAGATCAGAAATATAATCACCTGACTTAAGAGGTAAGACAACCTGTACTCATGACATCACAAACACATAGTTTTGTAATGACTACAAGGAGGTGGGGGGGGCCAGGGACAAAGAATTAGAAAGTCCTTAGAAACAACAGCTAGCTGTGTGCTTTTGTTTACTGTTTACATGTAGATACTTCTCATTCCCTTTTTTTTTAAAAAAAAATTGCCATATTTTCTTTTTTTTCTGGAGGAAAAATTTGATAGATTCTCAGTTAAGCTGATATCTGGAGAAGCCTCTTCACTGCCCAAGACCTTTGAGGAAGCCAGCTTAATCTTCAACAATGCAACATAAGATAATGAGAGTCCCCTAATACTGTGAGTGAAGACTCCTAGGTGGCCACACTCAACCTACAGATTCCAAATTAGCTCACATTAAGACACTCAGTATAGTCTAGTTTTAATTACCCACAAATGGACTATACATCCTGTGGATTTATGAGGCCAAACATTTAAACCAATATTAACTGTACTTTGTTGTTAATGAATTCTCCTCACTACCAAGTAATATAGCTTAGAAATATAAATTCAACATCAGTATAATCCCCCAAGTAATGAATCTGGCTTAAAAAAACAATGCAGTTTTAATGTAAGAAATTTCATCAAGTACTAAATTCTTATACCAGTACTCTCTACCTTTGCAAGGCTATTAACAATTAAATGTCCTTGAAACATGTCATTCTTACCCCAAGCTTTTGAGAACACTGTCATAGTCTTGCAATTTCTCCACAGGTTGGTGCACTATGAAAAAGGGACAAGCAGAGCTCAGGACAGCAAGGTATGAAAATACAAAAACTTCTATAAGGAATTTTACATCTATTGGCTATTTCTCCTCAGGCCAGGATGGTACAGAAAAGCAGCAGAGTCACAATGTACTGGTTCCTGCCTGCCTCCTTGTCCCCGAGTTCCTGAACCAAAGGGTTCAATGCTTCTCATTAAATCCATCCTTTGTTTAAGGCCCTACAATGACTCTATTGACCCTCCTATCAACATCCAACAGTCTGGCTTCTGAGTCCCCTCCACCCTCTTGCTACCCATTTCTTGACCAACCCACATTCTCTCCAGTCACTCTCACATACAACTTAGCCATTCATACTACCATCACTGTACACTGTACATTTTATGCTTTATTTGGAAAATCCTTTTGCTTTTGTTTTTTGGCTTTGGGTTTGATTTGGGCGAGTTTTGTTTTATTTTTGAGTCCAGGTTTCACAAATCCCAGGCTGGCTTTGAACTCACTGTATAGGATGACACTGACCTTAAAACCACCCAAATGCCGGGATTACACATATGCATCCCCACTCCCAGTGTATGCAGTGCTAGGAGAACCTGAGCTACATTCCCATTCTACCTCCCGGGAAATCATTTTCTTTTATTCCTAACACAGAAAACATTTTTCATTTACTTGAATATGCATACTTATTTTATAGGCAATGACAGAGAAGTAATCTGTCCAAGGTCACATAGTAAAATGAACCAAGGTCCATCTAATTATCATCGGCCATTATTTCTGTATGACTAATCCATAGTCTCCAGAGTCCATTTCAAAAGTTACTGATTGAGAAACATCCCTAAGTTGAACCTCACTAATTCCCAGTTACTTCAAGTTTTCTCAGCCCACACATACTCCACTGGTAGCACAGTAAACTTGGTTTTGTTTAGACAGTTTCCTATATGTGTCTAAGTGCTAAAGCTTCTCCCCATTTATATGCCAGTGTCCTCCTATGCCCTGTTCCACGTCCCAAGTATCACCCACCCCTCCACCCTCTCATCCCCAACTCCATTGGAAAAGACACCTGTTTCCTATCTTTTGTTTCTCCCCAAAGACTACCACTAGAGCTTGGAGGTTGCTTTATCCATAGGAGTGCTCAATCATTATTCAGGAAGGATTTTTTTTTTTGTCTTTTTGAGACAGGGTCTCCCTGTAGCCCTAGCTGTCTTGAGACTCACTATGTAGACCAGGGTGACCTCGAACTCACAGAGATCTGCCTACCTCTGCCTCCCAAGTGCTGGGAAAGCCCCCAGAACCCCGTTTTTTTTTTTTTTTTTTTTTTTTTTTAAATAAGTCCTCTCTTCTGTCACATTAAAAAGTCAACTGTATTCAGGAATTCATGATGAAACTGCCCTGCACAAAATTATAAGTATCTGAATTTATCAGGAGCTACTAAGATTTCAGTCTGCCATTTCACAGTTCTTAAGTTCCATAGGAAAGGTATTGCTGAGATCATATTTCCAAGCACTGTTTGAGAATTTTCCCCTTGATGGGATAAATGTTTGGGGTAGGAAGAGGGGCACTCTCTTAGACATACTCTCTCTCTCTCTCTCTCTCTCTCTCTCTCTCTCTCTCTCTCTCTAATGGCTTCTGCCACTTGAGACATTTGGGAGCACCAAAGCTTTAACAAACAGTACATAACACAGTGAATAACCCCCAACACTGTGAACAATCATTTTTATTTTTTTTATTTTTATATTTTGGTCTTTTTGAGAGCGGGTCTCCCTGTAGCTTTAGCTGTCCAGGAACCTACTATGTAGATCAGGCTGGCCTCAAACTCAGAGATCCCCCTGCTTGCCCCTCCCAAGTGCTGGGATTAAAGGCATGCACAAGCACTCATTTTTAATACCAAATTATTCTATCATAATTCGCTTGGCTATATACAATGGATCTCAAATTTATTTAAAAAAAAAAAGTTCTCAGAACTGAGAATAATGGTGGTCTAATGGGCTGCTTTGTTCTATATTCTAGGTCTATTCAAACTCAAACTCTTCAATCTCCACCCAGTGAATATGTACAGCTCAACAAAAGGAAATTAAATAGAGATATCATTACTCCTATTGGCACCAACCGACTCCCTAGACTAAAACAACTATTAACAGTCAAGACTCTGAGAGGACATATGTGATTTTTTAAAACTCTGACTTTAGCCAGGCATTCAGTCCCAGCACTTGGGAGGATGCAGAGGCAGGTGGATCTCTGTGAGTTCAAAGCCAACCTGGTCTACATAGTAAGGTCCAGGCCAGATGAGGCTATAGGGAGACCCTGTCTCAAAAAGACCGAAAAAAAAAAAAAATCTGATTTTAGACTCCAAATTATTTTTTCACTAACAGGTCAAAGGAGAAGAGGGAGGGAAAGAGAGATAAAGCAATTATTTGAAGAACATTTCCAAGTTAGTAACATAACTTACCAAAAGTACAACTAATAATTATTCATTAATGGTCATCCTGCTTTATACAAGTCATCAGACAGCCTTTTCTTTGGTTGTTTTTTTTGTTTGTTTGTTTGTTTGTTTGTTTGTTTTTTGAGACAGGGTCTCCCTGTAGCCCCAGCTGTCCTGGAACTCACTACGTAGACCAGGCTGGCCTTGAACTCACAGAGATCCACCTGCCTCTGCCTCCTGAGTGCTGGGATTAAAGGCGTGCGCCACCATGCCTGGTTCAACTGGCCTTTCTTTGGTAAAATTTTACTTTTTTTTTCTCCTTCATGGAGTCATTGGTACTAAATGAAAAGGATGAGCCAAATCAGATCTCCCACCCCCCAAAAAATTGGTAATAGTTTGGAAACTACCTTCCACCTTTATTTCCTGCTTGAATGTGTAACATCCAAAGCAGATATCTTTTCAATTCTAAATTATTCATGTTAATAGATAATTGACAGAAAGGTGCTGATAATCCGAAATGATAGGGAAAATTGAAAAAAATCTGTTTTGGTTTTTGGAATACATGTTTTCAGCATATTTACCTTCTCAATTATCCTAGCATGAGCTACTATTTATATTCATTTGCAATTTCTATGTACATAGAAACCGGCTAGTTTGTTGGGAAGGTGCTCTGAAGCATGCCAATTCACTAGTGAAAATTAGAACAGACTACTATTCAGCACTGTGCAAAAGGAACATCAATTTCATTATTTTACAGTTCCATTCAGTCTACAAACATCAACAGACTAACACAGCAGGTTACTAACTGTTCAAAGACCAACTTGAAAACAATGAGGGCAAAGAAGATAATTCTTCATTGTTCACCTAGAACGAATTCATTTGTAAATTATGCACAGTAAACACTGAACTACAAGTCTGATTCTCCCTGGCCACTCAGCCCAAGTCCCTGCAGATTTCTCCACCCCTTCAGAAGTGGAATCTCATTTACTAAGAAAGGAATTTTCTTCATGTTTTTTAAAGTTATGCAATATAGAAAATGAAAGAGATTAGCTACACTCTTGGACCAGTCTTGGCACCACCGTTTCTCTCTACACCTTTTTAACAGGTTTTGAAGGACGAAAGGATCCAGCCTCTTCAAAACCCTCCTAAATATGTAGTAGGAAAAGCCAAAGGCTAAAAAACTACCGTCTTCTGGTTTACTAAATAAAACATTTTCTGTAGTACTCACAAAAAGATAAGGAAAATAAAAGTCAAAGTCAAGTTCATTCTTGGCTCTGCATTCATGAAAATTCCCTAAGAAGTTTGGGGGATAACCTTTTACACAAAATGTCACCAGCTTCATTCAACGTCTCAATTTTTACATGTGTATCGTGCCCAGAGGCAGACACCTTGGTTAGATACACGCACTACCACGAGAAAAGAGAGGCAAACTCCGAGCTGGTCCTTGTGAGCCGACAAGCTAAAAATACGCCGGCCCAGTAAACAAATCCCATTCCATCTCGACCGGAGCCACACCGTTAACCTAGTAATTATGAGAAGAGTGAGATCACGCAGCCCCCGGCTTGCTCATCAGCAGCTTCTAAAGTTTCCATCGGCTCATAGCAACTTTTCTTTTTCTAAAGCCTGCCCCCGAATCTCTACACACCTACACACCTACACACCTACACACACACACACACACACACACACACACACACACTTACTTCGCTCCCTTCCTCCATTACTGGAGCACCTCAGCTTTGACTATAAGGAGCACAAACTTTTCATTTTACTTTTATAATGACTTTAAAAGAACTTTATCCTACTATGAGAGAGGGTAGTAGCTGCATTTTGACCACCCTAAACCTCCTCCACACCTCCCCAAAAGTCTAGGGGGCAAAGGGGACTTCCAAACTGCCCAGCACATCTCAGAGAGACCAGGAACTGCCGAGCAGGGCTGGGAGCGCGGGACGCAGGTGAAAGGCAGGAGTCAAGGGGGATGGTGGGGACCAAGCAAGGAGCACCCGGGCGGGGAGCGGGTGCTGAGGGGAGATGGCTTCAGGTGAAGTCTAATCAGAAAGCAGGAGTAGTGGAGCTCAGAGGCGAGAGTTTGGGACTCTGGAGAGGCGGGAGAGGCGGGGGCAGACGGGGAGGGTGTCAGGGCTGGGGGCTCCGTTACCCTCGCGACTTTCGGGGCAAGGCCCTAGGCCGGGGCGGAGCGCGGGGCCCGGCTGCCTCTCCTCATTCCTCGGCAGTGACCCCGGGGTCCGAGCGGCCCCTCCCCCGACGACAATGGAGGCGGAGGCGGAGGCGGACACTGCGACCGCGGCTGCTGCTCCCAACAGGATCTGGAGCTGGAGCCAGGCGGGACTGGTCGGGGTTGGCCTCTCCCCAGTGGCTTTTCGCCTGCTCTACGCCGGGTCGCCGCTCTGACTCCGGCGGCTGGCTCAGGATCGGTGGCTTTCTGGCGTCCGGCCGGAAACAAGCACCAGTTTCCGGCCGGAGCCGGTTGGTGGTGACACCCTAGCAGCCCCCAGGCCTCCCAGGCCGGCCCCGTCGGCCCCGCCCAGCCCCGCCCCGCTACAGCCCCGCAGCGCCCCGCCCTCAGCACGGCTCCGGGGCAGCGGCCAGTGTGGCGCTTGCCGCGCGCGTGACCCGGTGCGTTCCTAGCTCCCGCCCCTGAAGCCCCTGGGCCGAAGCGTTCTTGAACCCAGGCTGGGGGGCTCAGGGTGGACGCTTAAGATTTTGGGGTCGAACCGGTTGGCTCCCGCCGTTTGGGAAGAAACAGAAACGGGAGTAGTACTGTAAAGGTGAGAAGGATGAAAATACTTGAGAATCAGAAGACTGAAATTCCGGTTACTCCACGAAATCTTTCTGGATCGCCAAGGGGAAAATTAACAAGGCTTCCTACAAACCAGTTTTCACCCAGTTATGCGCTCGTGTTCCTTAACTCTTAACTGAGCAACCCCGTGTCTTTGCACACTTAATAGTTACTTGCATAACAATGACTCTACAGCACTCTACCTTAGTCTGTTGACATAGTTAACAAAAGTTATTTAGCACTCTTGTTAATGCCTTTTACAACATTACAGCATAATTTAACTCAAATAGTTACTGAGTCCCTCCCTGCTATGTGCAGGGCTCTGTTCAGTAATACTGGGAATACAAAAATTAACAAGATATAAATCTCGGGCATCAGTGCTTAATATCAAAATACATGAGACTATTTTATATAAGGCAGAACTCACACATGTGTCCTGTGGGTCACAGTGAGCTTTGGCTGGAAGGCAAATAAGCCATCCCAGATACTTAGACCTTCTCTATTTGTTAAAGAAGATGGACTATTTAAGAAGAGCCACTTTATTATGAACAAAATGGAGCCAGCCTCTGCTGTCATCTAACCAAAAGAATTCTAAATTTTAATTCAAATCCCTAACATTGTGATGCCCAGTCTGCATATTCAAATTAGTGTTTTTGATCAAAATTACGTTCACTAGGCCTATGTAAAAACAATTATAATCGACTTGATTTTCCTCACTGTTTTCTGAAGCTCTCAGTTTCTAAAGGGGGTGGGGAGGAGTATAGAATTATCCAATTAAAAAGGAAACTGACACCCGAAACAGGAAACTTCTTAGACAGCTGTATCTCTTAGGGGATATCCTTAGAGTTGAAGGTTTAGGGCAGCCTAGGGCCATATAGGCATAGCTAAGCAGGTCAGAGTTCCTTTTGTAGGACACCTCAGAACTTACAGATGGGAGTTAACAGAGCCCTTTGGTCAAAGCTTCAAAGATTCAAATACTACAAATATTGGCCACTGTTTAGTGGCAAACTTGAGACTAGAATGATATTTGGTAACTTATGTTGATTCTATTTGAACTCCATGGATCAGGCCCATAAGTCTGAGGCAGGAGGGCAGAACTGTAAGTGAGGAGCCTCAAAAACTGAAAGCCGTTTTCACCAAGGCCTCCGGGTCCAAGTTATGTTCATCTATTAATTATGCCTGTCTATGCCTAACACACTCTCACAGACTCTTTAGGACCAGGTATGGAGTTCAAAGTCACTCTTCATTCTCAGAATAAGGCAGACTTTTTCTTTTGGCAGTGATTGCAAAAAGTTTCAAGATTCAAAAGCTGAGCCAAGTTGCTGGTCAAAACCATTTGAGTGACCACACATCATAGGCCTGCCTGGAAATTTAGGGACCAGGAAGTGATGGGGTTGCAGTTGTTTTGTGCCTGTTTCTTACTCTGACCATCCATCAGCCATTGTTGTTTGTGCAATTGCTCAATGGGCAGCTTGTCTTTGGTCAGCTCAGGCTGTGTGGGTAGCAATGTGGGCTGCTGGGCTGGAAGCCAGGCCACCTGGGTTCTCATCCCAGCTCAGCCAGCCCCTAATCCATGAAGTGACTCCCTTTCCATTCCTGTGTTAGTTTCTCTGCCCATAAACTAGGAACTAGGAACTTCTCTCTCGATGTGCTGTCACTGTCACTATGTTAGATCCTCAGAAGCAAGACAGTCTGATAGAAACAGCCACAGCAGCTTGAACACAGCTGATTAACTTTTTTTTTTTTTTTTGCTGCTTGGCAGAATAGTAAGGAAAGGATGGAAAGGCATCAAAGAAAACCCTACCCATGTACATAAGGCCACACACCCTCATCTGTTCAGTTCAGTGTTCCTTTCCATTCTCATAACCTGTTTTTGTTTGCTCATTCTAGTGATTCTAAGGTTCAAGAAGCTCCCTGAGCTAAAAGCTTGCATTTCACCAAATCTCCTTAAAGGGAGACTGAACATAGGGCCGATGGATATAGTGCAGGGAAAATTTCAGAGAAAGCTATTTTGCAGCTCACCAGGAAGAAAAAGGAGAAATTATTTGCTTTTATATGCTTTTGTGGTGGAAAGAAAACCAAACCAAAATAACTTCCTTTCTACCAGCACTACTATAAGTTAGACCAGTGGTTCTAAGGAGTTTTAACAACTATGCGTTGTACACGCTTAGGAATGTTAGACTAACTCAGAATCCTTAGGACTAAAGACCATAAATCTATATATTTTTTAAAAATACCAAGGACTATAGCCAGGCGTAGTGGCGCACGCCTCTAATCCCAGTACTGGGAAGGCAGAGGCAGGCGGATCTCTGTGAGTTCAAGGCCAGCCCAGTCTACATAGTGAGTTCCAGGCCAGCTGGGGCTATAGGGAGACCCTGTCTCAAAAAAGACCAAAAAAAGAAAAAAAAAAAAAATCCAGGACTTTTTCTAAGTTAAACACATTCCTGCTCTATCACCCAAAAATTCTACTCTTAGATATTTACATACTAGAGATGAAAATACATGTCTGTGAAAAACTTATGCATGAATATTTAGCTCACAATAACTTCATTTATGATGACCACCAAATGGGAATATTCCAAATGACCACAACAAAAAGTTGATGCCTATATTCATATCATATAATTTTTTTAATGAAATAAGCCACCTTTAAACACAATAATATGAATGAATCGCAAAATCATCTCTTGAAGACTGGTAGTATAATTCAATTGTAGAGCCCTTGTCTGAGATGCACAAGGCCCTGGGCTTATTTCACATGCATGCAGAAATAATTTGTTGAGGGGGAAAAAAGGTATTTAAATGAAATTCAAATTCAAGAACAAGCTAAAGAAATCTTGACAACAGATATCAGCCATGGTTATCTACTGAAGGAGAAGAAGAGATTGAATAGAAAGGGATGCAAGGGAACTTTCTGAAGTGATAGAAATGTTTTTTATCTTGCTAAAAAGTAGCTGTTACTCATGTATGTCAAATTGTATATTTAAGATTGCTCTAGGTGAATTTATTTTTGATTCAAAAAAATAATACAGAATTCCTTATAAAAACTTAAGCAAGTTTAAAAATTATATTTATTAGTGACTCATCTGATATTTGCTTTACCCATTAGATTCTAAAGCTCCATGAAGTAAACCTCACCACTTCTAATATGTATATTATAATAACTAGTATACTGTTTGACCTGTGGTATCATTCATTCAATAGTAATTGAATTGGTAGCCAATTGGCAGTTGAGGACCATTGTTTTGTTAGATTATCATTATAAATGTGTAAAAGAAGCCTAGTATAGTGGCATGTGACTACATTCTA
This sequence comes from Nannospalax galili, assembly GCF_000622305.1. Lineage (NCBI taxonomy): Eukaryota > Metazoa > Chordata > Mammalia > Rodentia > Spalacidae > Nannospalax > Nannospalax galili. The sequence continues at coordinate 450,680 of NW_008347230.1, forward strand.
GTACTCAGGAGGCTGAGGCAGAAGAATTGCAAGTTCAAGGCCAGCCTGAACTGCAAAGCAAGACCCTGTCCAAAAGAAGAGTGTAATTGTATCTCTCTGTTCTCAGACCTCCTGTCTGCTTACACATCAATGCTGCATCATACCTCCTATTATAACCTATTGATCTTCCCTCTTTGCCAAAGTATTGCAGACATATTGGTCACTTAACTGATGCCCATCTCTTTCCTCCTTGCTCATAGAGCCTTGATTAATAGCCATCCATCTCTGTGTGGCTCTGAGCTTCAAAGGAGAGCTTCCAGTGGAGGGGGTGGGGACTGAGTAGGAGAGATCCTGGTGGAACACTGGTGGATCATGGGATTCCATAACAATCACCAGTGCTTTGTTTAGGCAGGTGATGGAATTCTGACCAATGTGAGAAGCAAGGAAGTATTTTTTGGGAAAATAACTTAGTTCTTGCAAAGAGATAGAATGAATAATTTTTCCCTGCTGTTGAATATTGTATTTGGAACTATTGTATTGACTAGCAGATATTCTAAAGATAGCAGAGAAAAAATTAAAGAATTTGGGTAAATGACTGATTTAACCAACATTGGAGTGTTCCTACTTGAAGTTTTTATATATGAGCTAATATATCTTACTTATTAAGTCATTTGAATTGAATTTTCTATTATTATAACCAAAGATATTTCAACTATTAAAATGTCATTAGCTCCTCAATATCTATAAATAAAGACAAAATTCCTTAGTCTGTATTATAAGATTCTACACAACCTGACCTGAGCCTAGGTCTAACTCCAGAATAGCCTGTTACTTGCCATCTCTATCTTTGTCTTCTGCTTCCTTTACCACCTTGGTATATTAGTCAGTATTAACAACTGGCTCTCTGGGAAGAAAAAGCACTTTCCAATTTCCATGGTGCATATCCACCTACCAATGATGATTTAGTGCCATCACTGTGATGTAACTGAATAAGGAGCTGGGGAAAGTGACAGTAAGAAACAGCTTAAGCTGACCTCTGAATAGTTACCACTGTGTAACTATTCAACTTTCTCCTCTATCTTGGAAGTTTTCTCTCTAGGTAGAGTTCAAGGTACAAACTATATCATTCCCTTTAAAAGGCTTTTTGTGCAAAGTCCCAAACCCCAAATGTCTTTACCAGTTGGAATTTGACAATTTCCTTGGATTATTCGTTTTCACAAGTATTTGTTTATTGTTGATTAATTTTTGGGGGGGTCTATTTTAAGAAGCAGAGGAATAAGAAATGCACCAAAAGAAGAGCTTAACAATGAGTGATACCAGATTACCTTCCTGCATTTCCCAAAGTCTTCCTAGGATTGGCTGTTAGGGAAGTCCTAAGAAGATCATCTCTACTCATTGGAGGTACTTCGTTGCAAGTAAGACTTACCAGGTCTCAATTACTGCAAGTGCAATCCCTGGGTGAGCAGGTTAGGACATTAACTAAAGGGCTCTTGGCAAGATTGGGTGTTCCAATTCTGGCCCTGACAAATCCCCTGAGGATATAAGAATGGGCTTTTAAGGCCATAAGAGGCCAATGGGTTGGTAAAGAAGAGAAGCCAGTTCCTTAGGCTGTGAGGAGAATAAATGCTACCTTACCAGATTGGAATGCCAGCCAGGTGGGTCAGCTTACATCTGCCTCACAAGTGACACGCCCCCAGGCTTGGAGGAAACAAATAATTAAGTCTGCCAACATATTAGCCAAGACAATGAGAGGCCCAGGAATGGAATGACTAAGTCAAGCTGCCCCCTGACTAAGTCAGCACCTGGAAGCAAGCCAAATTCAAGCTTCTAGAGGTTGATGTAGTACAATGGGGAGGACAGAAGACAGGAGACTGCATCAAACTCGGGTGGTTGCTTCAGGGCCCCCTTATTAACTCCCCTTTTTATAAAAAAAAAAAAAATGGTACTAATGGCTCACACTAAACTACTGTACACCAAGAATGCTTTCCTAAATTTTAAATGTGTTTAATTTTCCTGCATCAGTGAGCTCTGCAGGGTGACTATATCTAGTATACTAGAATTTCTCAGTGATATGTTATCTGACTGTTGCTTTCCAAATTGCTGTACTGAAGGCTTGTGCATGGAGAATTTTTTCTTGTTACTCATACCGGTTGTCAACTTCTAGGAGTCGAAGTTCTCCAGGTTTTAGTTCGGATGTTGGGACTCCGATTATCCAGATGCCTACACAACATGAAATGTAATTTGGTGATTCGGACGGACAGATGCCAACACCGCAGCTCTAGGTTCAGATTGTTTCTACTTCTTGGGCGAAGCATCACAGCTGTTCCTATGTTGCTAATGCTCTGTGGAGGAACTTGTAGATCCTTCCAAAACTCATAGAGAAGTAAATGGAAGTTGTTTCTTAGCTGGAGCAAAAAAATCTGGACTTGAAAAGGATCATTATTTAGGTAACCTTCCTAATTTAAGTAGAAATAAAATTCTGAGCTCAGAAGAAACTAAAGGAATATCACCAGTAACCACAGAGTTCTATGGATGTATGCTCTAAGAACACCCAGAGGAAAGGATAAGAACTGAGGACAATTTGAAAAGAAAATACTGAATATGGGGGGAGAGAAGAAGGAAAACTGAGTTGATTAATGAGGACTGTTAGGAAGTCCCAACTGATAGTCAGGGGTGGCCATCCTACAACACTTTTTACAGGGGCTAACTGCTCCCTGGGCCACAGATCACACTCAGGTGACAGCTCCACTTTTACTTGCCAATAAATAATGTTGAATCAAGCACCCAACTGCTTACCTCTTTGCCTAGACCCTTTTCATGATCAACGTCTCAATAAAATGGAAATTAATACAATATATGAAATCTGTTGGTATTTCAAGTGTCTACCATGTACAAATAGCATGCAAAGATGCAATCGCTGCCCTTAAGGAGCTTTCATGAGCAAAATCAGGAGTTAGAAATCCAAAGCTTTTTCTATTTGACACACGTCTTTCAACTAATCCAGGGGAAAAAATAAGATGTCAGATGGTGCAGATTGTACAAGGACGAGGCATCCTTTGACTACAGATACTCATTCCTGAAAGAAACTGAAGGGGCAACGTTTGCTGCCCACCCAGGGCATTGTCCTTGATTTCCTGCTTCCAATGAGATGTTCCATTTGAGCTTGAGCTTTCTCCTCCTATCTTTCTTTGATGAACAGTATTTATTGCATGTTCTTGTGCCCCAAGCAGCTCTCTCTTAACACTTAGCAAGAGACTAATCCCAAGGGATACACAGCTCAGTAAGCTGGGTTTGCTCTGGCCTGTTCCTATGGGGCGCACCAATGCTACAGTTAGGCAACACTGCCCAGAGTTGGTACTAGGGTCCCTGCTTTAGCTTAGCATTAGCTTTTAAGGATCTGACTCTGTTGTCAGTACCTCTGTACTGAACCTCTGCATCAGTTGCTTTCTCTCAATTCTCATTGTCACAGTCTAGTTCTATAAAAGTATTATAACTGTCAGGTATGGTGGCACACGGCTTTAATCCCAGCACTTGGGAGGCAGAGGCAGGTGGATCTCTGTGAGTTTGAGGCCAGCCTGGTCTACATAGTGAGTTCCAGGTCAGCAGGGGCTATAGGGAGACCCTGCCTCAAAAAAGAGACCAAAAAAAAAAAAAAAGTATTCCACAGTGGGTCTCTTGCCTCTGATACGGTCTTTTCCCATCTACTCAGATGGGAACTCTGATCTGATTATATCATTTCTCTTTTCAAAAGCCTTCAGTTGTCCTTGAAAGGAAATTTACTGCCAATAATAACAATAATTTTCTTATCATTATTAATGTTGTTGGCATTATCCATCCCAGAAGACTGAAAGAATTCAGAGAGCTAATAGATTGTTTTGGAATCATTATGTAACTGGAAAAGAAGGTATTGTTATTTAAAACCAAAATCACCAGGCATGGTGTCTCCTGCCTATAGTCCCAACATTCAGGATGCAGAAGCAGAAAGATTGGGAGTTAGAGACCAGCCTAGGCTACCATATTGTAGCTTTAAAAAAAAATCCAAACAAACAAAAACTACAGCTACAGCAATCCTCTCCTGGTTCTTCTAGCACACAAGATGGAACTGAAAGGGAAGGTCCATTACTTAGCAAGACATTAAAGAATCCCTGACTATCCTTTTTAAAAATCAAATTATAGGGGTTGGGGATTTAGCTCAGTGATAGAGCATAGGCCCTGGGTTCGGTCCTCAGCTTTGAAAAAAATAAAATCAAATTATATAGCCAGGCATGGTGGTATAGCCCTTTAATCCCAGCACTCGGGAGACAGAAACAGGCAGATCTCTGTGAGATCAAGGCCAACCTGGTCTACATAGTGAGTTTGAGGCTAGCTGGGGCTACAGGAAGACCCTGTCTCAAAAAAAAAAAAAATCAAATTTTAAAATAGGAGCCCCATGGAAAGACGAGGAACCTTTAAAGGGGGAGAAGGGGTCAAATAAAATGATAATAGGAGGCTTCATCATTACCCTCCAACCTTTAGCAATGATAACATCTATACACAGATATCCTCTGTGAGAGGTGAAAATCAGGCAGTTTCACATTTTAATGCAATAGTACATTAGCAGCAGTAAAATAATCCATCCATTAAACTAGTGAGTAGCCAGAGAAAGCAAAAGGCTCATCTGCACTTACAGAATCCCTGGAGAGACTGGGAGACTCTTATCACACAAGGTTGCAGGTTTAAGGCAATGTCATAGGAATCTCAAGGTAACTGAGTACCTTCTCAAGAATGGGTCACCACTGGATGAGAAGTGAGTACGTTCTGTTTTACTCACTTTCTTTCAGATTACCAGAAGGGCCTGTGTGGTGTCTATTTCCTACCATTTGAAAAGAAAATAAATATACTTAGTGATATAAATATATCTAGTGATAGTGCTAGCACGCGCTTTCCATTTTCCTTTCCATTTCAAATGGTCCTGCTGGAAGCCTGGTCCATCTTGAACTTTCTCCTCCTCTCTAGCTGTCATCAGCAAGCAGTATTTCTTCCTTCTCAGTGTAAATGTTCCTTAGAGTTTTTGTTCCTCTATACACAGAGCAAAATTTGAATGAATTGTTTGAATAGCTTTTTCCTCACTAAAGAAAAACACTTGTCTGTCCCCCAGTTCCACACTCCTTCCTTAACAGGCCTCCCAGGAGTAAACTTTGCTAATAAGATCTTAGATAATTAGTAGAAGTAATTGGAATCAAAGAGAGAAATGATGGAAGATACCACCATTGTGTCCTATTTAGTAAAACTAGCATTTGAGCAGAACATAGGTAGCCTTCCTGTGTGATGCCAAACAGAGAAAAGGCAAGGATAAGGACAGGTTAGTAGCAGAGTCAGGATAGTGAAGGGTGATTCCTAGATGACAAATCAATATCCATCTACCTTAGGTCCTGTGTAAAGGGCCTCCCTGCCCTGAACCCTAAACCTGAAACAGCCCCACTCTGAGGTTTTTCTGGCTACAAACTTCCTCATTAGATGAGGAAGCCTAAGACCACCATAAAAGTACCCAGGAATTAAGAGTCCCCAACCCAAAAGGCCTAAGCCCACTTCCCAGAGCCTGTTCAGGCTTATTCCCTAGGCTCAAATTCCCAAGGGTGAACACATCACTGATGAGCTGGCATACCCTATACTGATGTTCCAGGAGTTCAATAATTCTACATTTGAACCTGCATTACAAGTTGTTATGAAGATACATTTATCAAAGTAAGAGGGTAGAACATATTTTATTTAACAAAACTTGTTAGCTTTATGTATAACTTTCAAGTATTTAGATATAGAGTATATGGGCCTCTACTCTTGTCCTAGGACTCACAAAAGTTAGAGGCAGGCCTACTTAAAATGAAAAAGTGCTTAGGACTAGAGAACTATATATTTAAGAGAAAAATGCATCTCTGAAATTAAAAGTTTGTTAAAATTTGTTTATTTTGTTATTGATTCATCTTGAAATTTTTCTCTAAAGTCAAGCAGGCCCTTGTCACATGGCTGTATCATCAAATCACACATTCCCCTAAAATGGTTGGCAGAACTGAATCATCTTTGGCACTTGCTCATTTCTTAGTTCCCAAAAAGGATGTGGATCATTCCTCTCTAGTGAGTCCTATCTAGCCCTTTCTGATCTCTGCTGATGCAACCTGTCCTGGCTCTTTTCTGCTTGGCCTTTTTATCCCTCCATACAATTTTCTTTAGCCAGACTAAAACAAAAGATTGTGTGTATGTGTGTGTGTGTGTGTGTATGTGAGTGAGTGAGAGAGAGAGAGAGAGAGAGAGAGAGAGAGAACACATGTACATTGCACTTATGTGTGCATACATGTGGAGGTCAGAGGTCTACATTGCATCTCCTTCAATCTCATTCCTTTATTTTTTACATTTACTTTGTGTGTGTGTGTGTGTGTGTGTGTGTGTGTTTGTGCTTGCATGTGAGTGCATATGCACATGTCACAGTGCAGGTATGGAGGTCAGAAGAAAATCTCTCCTTCTACTATGTGGGTTCCAAGGATCAAACTCAGGTCATCAGGCTTAGCAGCAAGTGCCTTTACCTGCTGAGTCATCTCACTGAACCATTCACCTCATTTTTTGAGGCAGGGTCTCTCCTTGAATCTAGAGATCACCCATATGGCTAGACCAGCTGGTTAGCAAGCAATCTTCCTGTCTCCACCTCCCCAGTGCTGATCCCAGCACATCTGGCTTTTTATATGGATGATAGGGATCCAGGCTCAGGTCCTCATGCTTGTACAAGCACTTTCTGACTGAGCCATCTCTGCAACCCCAAAAGCAATAAATTTTTATGTATTTAGTTTAAAAGAACTTTTTTAACTTGATGTTTCTTAAATAGCAAATGAATTTTCCCCACTTATGATCCTTTCTCTCAAAATAAATAAAAATGAAAATTTCTGATTCAGATTCACCCCCCACTCCTAGGGAGTCACATCCTTTTGTAGGAAACATGATCCATTTTTTGTGTATCAAATCATATATTGTTAAGATTTTGGATGTCTCACTTTTCTTCTGGTTGGGGTGAGAAGGAAGGCGGGCCAAGCGGGGTCTTAGTCCCTGAGACTGGGGGTACTTGAGTTAGGAATTTACCCACAGCAGCTGAGAGGGAAGGAAGCCAGAGGCAATAAAACTACACATGGGGAGGTGTGGCAGGGGTGAACAATTAATCTAGAGAAGCAAGTTCTTTGTCATCTCATCAAGTCTAAGGGTCAAATTCACAGTCAAAGATAGGAGATGAAGTCACAGATCAGGAACTCAGTCATTTCAAGTCCACTGGTTGAAGGAAGTATGTAGGGAAAGACTTTCGGCCAGCGTGAAGGAGGCGGGGTCCCAGAGCTCCTGTTACCAGTAAACAAAGGTTAGACACAAGTCAGTTTTAGGACCCAGTTTAGATTTATTGAGAAAAGACACATGACAGCCACACCCCAGGGGAACCCATGTGCTCAGTGATGACATGGGTTTAATATGTTAATGTTGTTTATGAGACTATGAAAGCTTTACTATCATGTGCATATGACTAGGCAATTCAGAGCTTTTCTAAAGAGAGGCAGAAGGGAATAAAAGGTATAAAAGCGGACACTTAAAATTCACTAAAATTACAGACACGGTGGTTACTTTCAACTTTCTCTTGCCACCAGATACCAACCCAGTCATTTAGAAACAAAAATAGCCTCTTGTTCCAAAATAAAGGCTAGGCTAGTCTTAGGCTATCCAGTTCTCTCTCTTTATCTCTGTCTCTTCTAGCTCAGCTGCTGAGTCTAGAACTCACAATGGAAGTAATGAGTCTGGTTAGCCCCTCAGTCTTCACTTGAATATAGTACAGTCTCTTGCCTCAAGTGCTGAAGTAGCTGATTTGTCTGAGGGAACAGCAAAGAGAGCCACATGCACAGGTGGCCACATATTCAGAGTACACAATGTGTGGGCCCCAGAGTGTGGTGCCCCATCGCATATCAACTGGAAGCTCATTGGAAACACAGACAAGTGGGCACAGGCTATATAATGACATTTTAGCACCATGCCTCTAAAACAGGCTTCTGCAAACCACTAACTATAGATGGGAGTTTACATCGGGAAAATTGGTTTGGAGTCATTCTCCATTTACCCTCATTTTATTAATCTAAATAGCCAATCACATTCATCCTGTGACCAATGATATGTTTAAGAGCCTGGGAGAAAAAGAGAAAAAGGCCTCGAAGTATGGCATTAGTGAAAGTCCAAGGAGTCATGCCCCCGTGCTCATTTTCCCCTCCCTCCCTCCCTTTCCTCCTTCCTTTCATTCCTTCCTTTGTTCTTTTTTTTCCTTTTTCTTCCTTCCTTTCTTCCTTTTCTCTCTCCTTTTTTCTTTTTCTGAGACAGGGTCTCATTATATATCCCTGGCTGGCCTGGAATTCTCTATGTCGATCAGGCTGTCCTCAAACTCACATAGCCACTTGCCTCTATCTCCTGAGTGCTGGGACTAAAGGCATGCACTACCATGCTCCCTTAAATCTTTAAAAAAAAAAAAAATTTTTTTTTTTGGTCTTTTTGAGACAGGGTCTTCCTGTAGCCCCAGCTGTCCTGGAACTCACTATGTAGACCAGGCTGGCCTTAAACTCACAGGGATCCACCTGCCTCTGCCTCTGGAGTGCTAGGATTAAAGGTGTGCACCACCATGCCCAGCAATATTTTTATTTTTATTTTATGTGTATGAGGGTTTTGCCTGCATGTGTGTATATGAGTGCACCCATGTCATGCAATTCCACAGAGGCCAGAAAAGGGCATTGGATCCCTGGAAATGGAGTTACAAATAGTTGTTAGCTGCTTTGTGGTTGTTGCAGTCCTCTGCAAGAGAGGTCAGTGCTCATAACTGCTGAGCCATCTCTTCAGCCCCTTGCTCTTCCTTTAAATTAAAAATATATATTTATTTATTTTATGTGCAAGAGTGTTTTGCCTGCATGTATGTAGGTGTAACCCACATGTACAATGCCCACAGAGGTCAGAAGACGGGGCCAGATTCCCTGGAACTGGAGTTACAACAGTTGTTAGCCACTATGTAGGTCCTCTGCAAGAGCATCCAGTGCTCTTAATCTCTGAGCCATCTCTCTAGACCGCACACCCCCTTGCCCTTTTTTTTTTTTTTTTTTTTCTTTTTGGGATGAGAGTCTCACTCTGTCACCCAGGCTGGCCTTGAGCTCCTGGGATCAAGCAATCCTCAAGCATCCAAGAGTTTCTGCCCAGCAGCCTGAAACAGCATTAGTATCTACTATAATATTATTGTTTCCCAAAACTGTGTCAAGAAGTTTATAATAATTAAATGATAACTGGCAGTGGATCTGGGTACTAGAAAAGCAGAGGTAGTCCTTTTACCTGGTAAGTGTTCTGAGAACAGAACTGAGAAGTTCATTTCAAATGCACAAAGCAAAAGTGTGGAAACAGTCCCTAGACCAAGCAAAATAGCTGATATCAAAAGGGTGAAAGCTAACTAGCACTTGTGTGGATGTGGAGTCTGCTGTTGATAGGTTGCAAATTAGTCCTGCCACTTTGGAAATCAACACAGAGATTTCTCAAAACTTAAAATTAGAATCACCCTATAATCAATAATCTTGCTATTAATGAAAAATACCAAACAAATGAAATCAGTATGACAAATAGATACCTCATGTTACCATTAGCACTGTTCACACAGCCATAATATAGAAACAACCGAAATGTTCATCATTATATAAAGGGACTTGAAAACATATGGCATATACACACAATGGAATACTATACAGCCTTTTTGTTTTTAGTTCTGGACCCTAGGACCTTGTATGTTAGGCAAGTGCTCTACCACTGAGCTCCACCTCCAGCCCTAAACAGACTCTTGTTTTGGTTTCATTTGGTTTTTGTTTGTTTGTTTATTTATTTGTGGGCTGTTTGTTTTTTAAGACAGAATCTTAAGATAGGACACCCAGGCTGATATCTGACTCACAATCCTTCTGCCTCAGCCTCCTGAGTGCTGGGGTGGTAGGCATATGCTGTTAGGTTGGGCTCTATACAGTCTTTTATATTTTTTAATTTATTTTTAATAATACGGATCCAGCCTTGATTTTTGAATTTATATACAATCTTTTAAACAGAGGAACTTCTATCACTTGTAACAACATGGGTGGAGCGGGCAGACACTGTGCTAAGTGAAATAAGCAGAAAGACAAACTTCTCATGACCTCACTTATATGTAAGATCTGCAAAGGTCAAATTCATAATAACCCAGAGAAGAGTGGCAAGTATTGGTCAAAAAGCACAGTTTCCATTAGACAGTAGGAACAAGCTTCAGAGATCTGCTGCACAGCGTGGTAACCACAGTTAATAGCCCCTATACTTCACACTGCTAAAAGAACAGATCTTAGACATTCTTGCCACAAAACTATGGCAAATATATGAGATAACATCTATTATCAACTTGATTTCATCTTTCTACAATATACACATTTATCGAAACATCACATAGGTCTCCATAAACATATACAATTATTATTTGTCAATTCAAAAATTTTAAGGTATAATAACCAGACAGTGACACCAATACTTCCTGTTTTCTCTTATACAGTTAATGAGTGATGACAGAGCTTAACTACTTTAGCAGAGCACAATACTATTTCCTCCCTCTCCATGACATACCAGATCATGGTCAGTGCTAAAAATAGATAATTATTTCTCAGTGGAACACAAGCATTTATGTTCACAAGGCAATGGAATAAAGTGTTCTGTACCACAAGTTAAATCTAGTACCCACTTAGCTTTTCAAAGGGCTTGTGCTTTATTATACATTACAAACTCTACGTTTCCTTAAATATGGCTGTTTTGATTTTTTTTTTTTCTTGTTAAAACCAAGACCCAGACAAATAAGGCCACAGTAACCATTTTTCTGTCAGGAGTGTGACCTTACTTATTGTCTCTGCATAAAGGGGAATAAAGGATCTCGCAGGCTTATGAGGGAACATTATCTTAAATAGGAAGAGAACAATAAAGAGGATAAAGGGTTTAGGGATGAGGTGACAAAGCCTAGGAACAGATGGTTGAGGAAGAATGGTAAATGAGGAGGAAAGGTACTTCTCTGTATTCAGCTTTCAGCATTCTCAAAAAAATACAGGAATTGGAACTGGAGAAATGGCTCAGCGGTTAAGAACACTGGTTCTTCTTGCAGAAGACCCGGGTTCAAATCGAGCACCCACATGGCAACTAACAACTGCCCGTAACTCCAGTCCCAGGGGATCCAACAGCCTCTTCGGACCTCCGAGGACATTGCACGACATGGGTGCACTTACCTACATGCAGGCAAAACACACATACACATAAAACAAAAATAATAAATAAAAATTTTTAAAAATACAGGAATTATTCTTGATCATTTAGCTTGGCTAAGATATGTGATAAAAGTTCTAAAGACATAAATATAGAGATTTGAGAACAAAAGCCTCACAGAAACAATACATATAGTAACAGCTACCAGTGTGGCGTATGCTGCAGGCCTTATGAAACTAAAGGGTAGGTGACAGTGCTCTCACTTGATCTTTTAAACCCAAGTCTTTAGTAAAGTTTTATAAAACCCCACAACCTGATATTAAGTGAGTTAAAGAAGGTAAAACACAGGACATATCTCAGGAAAGACTGAAACCAAGGACTCAGATGTTCCCAGGATTCCCTGAAACCTTCATCATAACGTCTTTGTGCATTCCACTCCCTGTCTCTATGGTCTTTGAAGCTTGAAGCACCTCACAAAGTGATACCAGACATTATTTGTCTTCTTTGTGACTATATTTTTCACTTAGCATAATATCCTCAGATGTTCAACTAGTGGCATATGTTGGAATTTCCTCCCTCTTTAAGGCTGAATAATAATTCAGTTATATACCACCTTTTATTTATCTATTTATCGTCAATGCATACTCAGAGGACTATACTGTTCTTATGGCTTAAAATTACATATTAAAAAAATAAAAAATAAAAAATAAATAAAATTACTTATTAAGCTGGGAGTGGTGGTGCATACCTTTTATCCCAGCACTCTGGAGGCAGAGGCAGGCAGATCTCTGTGTTTGAAACCAACCTGGTCTACATAGTGAGTTTGAGACCAGCCAGGACTACATAGTGAGACCCTGTCTTCCTCCCCCGAAAAAACAGAAAAAAAATTACATATTAATAATCTCTAGTACCAACTATTTCTATAAACATCATAGAAAGATGGTTGAATTGATGGTAAGTTAGGAAATACAGCTTTGTTTCTAGGTCTCATAAAAACACTGAAAGAGGACTAGGCAGATGGCTTAGTCTGTAAAGTGCTTGCCACACAAGCATGAAGACCTGAGTTTGAGACCTAGAATTCATATTAAAAAAACTGGTCATGGTAGTGTTCATATGTAATCCCAGCACTGTGAGGGCAGAGACAGGAAGATTTCTAAGGATCGATTCCCAGCCAGCCTAGATGCATCAGTGAGCCCCAGACCAAAGAGAAACACTGTCTCAAACAAACAACAACAACAAAACAAGGAAGACAGCCATTTTGGGGAACAGCACTCAAGGTTAACCTCTGGCCTATTCACACACACAAGTACACACATATACAAACATACACACATGAATAATGCACAGATACGAAGATACCAAAAGAATGTTTATGTAAATGATTAGATGGATAATTATTATAGGTTTAATAAGAATCTTTTAGTGAGCTAGGATCATATCTTAGTGGTAGAACACTTGCTTAACATACATGAGGCCCAGGATTTCCTCCCCAGCAGCAACAAACCAACAAAACAGAAGAGGAAGAGGAGGAAGAAGAGGAAGATGAAGAGTAGGAGGAAGAGGAAGATGAAGAGTAGGAGGAAGAGGAGAAGGAGGGGAGAGGGAGGGGGGTAAAGAGAAAGAGAAAAAGCTTTCATTGATAAATAACAACTTCCATTGTAGTACGTTAAAAGTAGAATCATCGATCCCAAAACTGTTTAACCTGTTATGCAGGATCTGACACCAGTAGGTTGCTTAGTGTAGGAATTATATCTATATTTGAATTGTGTTTCAAGTCAAGTAGATATCGGTACTTGGAAGACTTAAGTTCAGCAGATATATAACTGTAGTAAGAAACTGTAGTTATGATCCTGTTGCTTAAGAATGTTTTAGATGTGTACTATTGGGCTGGAGAGATGGCTCAGTGGTTAAGAACACTGCTCTTGTAGAGGACTCAGGTTCAATTCCCAGTACCCACATAGTGGCTAACAACCATCTGTGACTCCAGTTCCAGGGGATCCAACACCCTCTTCTGACCACCTAGGGCATTGCATGACATGAGTACACCTACCTACATGCAATATAGTCATCCACATAAAATAAAATATTTTTTGAAATCTCATATAATAGATATACATTATCAATAATAGATCAAGAATGAACTTACCCCGCCAGGTGTGGTATCACACTCCAATAATCCCAGCACTCAGGAGGCAGAAGCAAGCAGATCTCTGTGAGATCGAGGCCAGCCAGCCTGGTCTACATAGCAAGTTCCAGGCCAGCTGGGTTTCACGGAGACCGTCTCAAAAAAAAAAAAAAAAAAAAAGAATGAACTTTCAAGAGTCCAATACAAATTCAGCAATCAAACCCACAGCTCTAGGAATGCATTTATCTGCAGCTTCCTCCGACAGAGGTGGTTCCTTCTGTCAGGTTCTATAGTTCCCAGGACAAACAATTAGATGGTAGCATTCTCCTGGCCTCTCATTTTTTCATGCAAAGAAACCAATGATCAAAGAGATTTAAGTAATTCACTGGGTCATATGGTGGAAATCGAAACAGTTTCCCTAAAGCCTATGTTTTGTCACACTATGTCATCATCTCTGAAATCTTTTCTAAATATTTTATTATTTTTTTATTTTATGTGTATGTGTGTATTGCCTGCATGTAGGTAGGTGCACCCGTGTCATGCAATGCCCATGGAGGACAGAAGAGGCTGTTGGATACCCTGGAACTGGAGTTACCAACAGTTGTTAGCTGCCGTGTGTGCTGGGATTCGAACCTGGGTCTTCTGCAAGAACAGCCAGTATTCTTAACCGCTGAACCATCTCTCCAGGCCCCCCTTTTTATTGCATCTCTGAAATCTTAAAAATCCAGAGATCCATAACCTGTAACAATTTCCTATCCCATCTCTTACCCATCATGTTCTCCATACTTGTCTTTTGGCATCAGAATCGTCTCAAGTTGTAAATGTCTTCATTTTCTCTCTGACCTTTCCTAGCAACACTTTCTTCTGGTGGAACCTAGTTCCCATAGTCAAACCATTGGTGTGTTGGCCTTCTCTGTCCCTTATGTATATAACCCATGAACTTCTAACCTTGGAACTGTCAAGCTGTTCCTCTCCTACGACGGTCTAAGTAGAGTGGGAGAAAATCATACCTATGGACTGATCACAGCATGGGATTTTAAATATCAAAGTTAAAAAATAACTAAATCTTTCTGTTACTGTTCTCAACTTTCACCACCATCTTTTATAAGTATCAACCTATTCCTCAAACAATGAACTAACCCATCACAGAGAACATTAAACCTTTGGTGTATATGGAAAGAGCTTTCTTTCTTTTTCTTTCTTTCTTTTTTTTGGGGGGGTCTTTTTGAGACAGGGTCTTCCTGCAGCCCCAGCTGGCCTGGAACTCACAGAGATTTCCCACCTCTGCCTCCCAAGTGTGGGGATTAAAGGTGTGCGCCACCATGCCTGGCAGGAAGAGCTTTCTTTAACCTTCTGGCCCTACATGGATAAACTGTTCAGCTGAAACCATCCTTGTCTTACACAAGTTTCTATATAAAACCTTTCCTCCCAGCTGAGAGGGAATATCCCTGCTATCCAAGGATAATTCTCCCTGCTACTATGCAAGATCTCATCCTTTTCTGTTCTCTCTCTCTCTCTGTCTCTCTGTCTGTCTGTCTGTCTGTCTCTCTCTCTCTCTCTCTCTCACACACACACACACACACACACAAACTCCCTGAAGCCTATCTCCCTTCCCTGTGACCCTGCATCTCTTTTAAATGGCTCATCTACTCATAGCCAAGCTCTTCACACAAGCTCCCATTTTTACCAATTCACTGGCCCTACCCTCATCAATGCCTACAGTATCTGCCTAGCATTATTAGTGTATAAATCCTTAATTTTCCTCCTTGAATGTAGTTTAAAGTTTTTATTCATGAAGTTTCTGCCCATTTTTCCTAGCAATTAAACCCGATACATTTAAACTATTAAATTATTGCCGGGAGTGGTGGCGCATGCATTTAATCCCAGCACTTGGGAGGCAGAGGCAGGCAGATTGCTATGAGTTTGAGGCTAGCCTGGTCTACATAGCAAGCTCCAGGCCAGCTGGAGCTACAAGGAGCCTCTGTCTCAAAAATACCAAAAAAAAAAAAGAATCTATCAAGGGGTCTGAAGAGATGGCTCAGTGATTAAGAGCACTGGCTGCTCTGCTCTTGTAGACGACCTGGGTTCAATTCCCAAAACCCACATGGCAGCTAACAGCTGTCCATAACTCCCATTCCAGGGGCTCTGACGCCCTCTTCTAACCTCCTTGGGTATTGCACAACATGGGTGCACTTGCATACATGCAGGCAATACAATCACTCATACACATAAATAAAAATAATAAAAAATACATGAAAAAAGAATCTATCAAGTTGAGAAATTTTTTTAACTGAGTTTTTACTATTTAATCAAGTACACATATTGAGTTTTATCAACCATTTTATTGTTGTTTGTTTGTTTGTTTGTTTGTTTGTTTGTTTTGAGACAGTGTCTTAAGTAGCCCAGGCTGGTCTTCCACTTGCTATTTACCAGATTCCAGCCTTGAAATCCTGATCCTCCTGTTTTAACCTCCTGAGTAGAGGTTCATTCCAGGCATGGACCACCATAGCCAGATTCAAATCCTTTTAATCCATCTGCTGAAATGATCATATTTATCTTTCTTACTATCTAAAGTATCTAGTGAATTGTATTTATAGGCTAAGATTAATATTAAACCATTACTATAAACCTAGAATGAATTCTCCTTGTCACGATGAGTTGTTCTTTTACCACATTGCTGGTTTTCCTTGCTAATAGTTCAGACTTTGTGCTTACATTCATAAGAATGGCCTATAGTATTCTTTTCAGGTACTAATTTGGGTAGTTGACATATTCTAGTTTTATTAGGTTATAAATTGAGCTGGAGAACTATTTTCCTTTTCTGAGCTAAACTATAATTATTCCTTTGCCCCAATTTTAAACTATAAACTCCATGAAGGTAAGAACTGTTTGTCTCATTATTTGCTAACCTCTCAGTACTGTAACAGTTGGCAGGAAGTTAAAAAATATTGGATAAGCTGGTTGTGGTGGTCAATACCTGGAATCCCAGCAATCAGGAGGCAGAGGAAAGGAAGCCACGTTCAGGGCCAGCACAGCATATGCAGAGATTCCAGGGCAATCATGGCTACAGAGTGAGACTGCCTCTCCCTTCCATTTCATTTTCCACACTCCCTAAAAGTACTAGACAAACAGAGCTCTCCAGACTTTGGTCTTTAAGGCTTTTGATTGGTAATTATTTTATTCTAGTACTTCCCCCATCATCTCCTGTACTAAATTATTGTATGCTTCATTGGACCTTACCAGGAAGAATTTAAAGAATATTTGTCAAATGAATTAAAGAATGTTTATTACATAAATAAAAAAGAAATTAAGTGACTTGAAAGAACAATGTGCCACCATATTTTGATGAAGCTCAGGGCCAGGCCCACACTAAACTTGTCTCCAGTGACAGCCACCGCTTGCTCTCCTCATTAACCTACTCTTGCTATTTCCGGTCCCACAGCGTTTGTTCCGCCTGTTCCTCTCCCTTCTACCTATGTAAAACTTACCTGTCCCATTTTCCATTCCCTCAGGGCTTAAACATTCAGCCAGCAAAGCAGACAAGCTAATTTTCATTAATAGAGAACAGTAATTAGAGAGGCCAAAAGCAGCACATGGTGTAGGCAATAAATGTACATTTAAAACAAAACATTGTATTTTTCCTGGTTATAAAACACATGTTTATTAAAGAAAAATGAAGCACAAAATCCACAAAGAAAATTAAAAGCACACACAAATCTCAGTGAAGTCATAACATTTTGATTTGAAAGCAGTCAAGAACCCAGGCCTGACTGCTTCAGCCTGAGTCCCACCTCTTCAGTCTTTAGCTGTCTGACCTTAGAACAGTTACTTAATCTCTCTGACTCAGCTCCACCATCTGAGAAACAGAAATTGTGATGGCATCTACTGGTTTTATGTGGATCTGCTTAGTTAGTATATGTGCTTAAAACAATCCTTGGATCTTCAGAAGGTCTGTGCACTTACTATTATTATTTTGGCAAACAGTTTCCTAAATAGGTAAGACAGATTGAACAATAGCCCAGAAGGAGCTTATCTATAAACAAACGTGCTTTAAAAAAGATTGGAATCCTTATATGCCTATGCTTTTCTTTCTGTGGTGCTGGGGATTGAACCCAGGGCATCCTGCATACTATGCAAGTGATTGAACCCAGGGTGTCATGCATGCTATGCAAGTACTCTGCCACTGAGAAGATTCTTAACTTCTGGTTCTCTTTTTCTTATTTCCTTTTGTCATTTAAAAGTGTATCATAAGGGGCTGGAGAGATGGCTCAGTGGTTAAGAGCACTGGCTGCTCTTGCAGAGACCCCGAGTTTAAATCTCAGCACCCATATGGTAGCTAACAACTGTCCATAACTCTAGTTCCAAGGAACCTGACACCCTCTTTTGATCTCTGGCATTGAGTGACATGGGTACACTTACACATATGCAGGTAATACACTCATTCACAAAATATTAAAATAATACACATTTTAATCTTCTTCAACAGTAAACTTGTAGGCAAAATTCAGATTGTAACTTTTCTTGACTACACAATGTTGGTTTAGAATTGGAATTTTAATGCCTTCAGGTAGAGCATAAACTCCCCAGTTCACCACTCCTAATGTCATCCACACTTAGTTTATTCACTAAAGCCATTTGAGGTCTTTTTACCTTCAAATATGATTTTAGTAATTGTGCATTGTTTCATTTTATGATTAGACTATTCTATGTGCATGTGTGTTATTGAGCATCAAACCCAGAGCCTTAAGCATGTTAGGCAAGGACTCTATCATTAAGGTAAAAATCTAGTCGTTTTTTTTTCAAGATTTGGTTTTTATTTTTGATTATGTGTATGCATGTCTGTGTGTGGGCATGTGCACATGAGTGCAGGTATCTGCAGAGCCTAGGAGAGGGTGTTGGAGCCCCTGGAACCAGAGTTACAGGAGGTTGTGAACTACATGGTGTGGGTGCTGGGAACCAAACTCAGGTCCTCTGCAAAAGCAGTATATGGTCTTAACTGCTGAACCATCTCTCCAGCCTCCCACACCCCAAGCCCCTACTCTTAAGCAATCTCTATGGTTAGGCATTTAACTAATCTGATTCCCTCTTACACATAATGCTGGGGAAAACAGCTGTCCTTTAGATATATTTTCCACATCTATTTTCTTTTTTTATATTTTATTTATTATTTTTATTTTATGTGTACGAGTGTATTGCTTACATGTGTGTAAGTGCACCCATGTTGTACAATGCCTGAGGAGGTCAGAAGAAGGCATCAGATCTCCTGGAAATGGAGTTACAGATGGTTGTTAGCCACCATGTGGGTGCTGGGAATCAAACCAAGGTCCTCTGTAAGAGCAGTTAGTGCTTTTCTTTAACTGCTGAGCTCTCTCTCCAGCCCTGTTTTCTTTTTTAATATTTTTTAATTTTTTTATGTGTGTATGACTGTATTGCCCACATGTGTATAAGTATACTGTACCCATGTTGTACAATGCCCGTGAGGTCAAAAGAGGGCATCAGATTCCCCTGGAACTGGAGTTATGGATGGCCATTAGCTGCCATGTGGGTGCTGGGAATCAAACCCAGGTCCTCTGCAAGAGCAGCCAGCACTCCCAACTGCTGAGCCATCTCTCCAGCCCCACATCTATTTTCTTTGGAAAAATTCCTAAAAATAGAATTGCTTGGTCAAAGTTTGAATATTTTAAATATTTTTGTATACATTACTCAATTTCCTCATTAAAAACTTGTTCTACAGGCCAGGCATGGTGGTCACACCTTTAATCCCAACACTTAAGATGTAGAAACAGGTGGATCTCTGTGGGTTTGAGGCCAATTATGGTCTATATAGCAAGTACCAGGACATCTAAGACTATAGAGTGAGACCCTTTCTCACAAAAACAAACAAAAAAATTGTTCCGCATTACATTTCCTCCAGTCCATTAAAACATTACTAATACTGGTATTATCAATTTTTTTACTTTCGCAAAGAAAAGGTCTATTAACACAATAATATACATCTTTGAAATATGGCTCATTGAAGACAAAATAACCCACCTGTTTCTTCCCAAACTCATTCTTTTCCTTGTTCCCCAGACAACTAAGTGGAAGAAGGTTCTTGACTCTGCTCTTTGAGGACATCTAAGATTACTCAGGTTCTATGTGCCACCTTGTCAGTGGTGAACAGCAGGAGTAAGACATAGAGTATCTTTTTTAAATTTTTTAATTGAAATTTTTTGTATTTTATACACAAACTCATCTTTATACCCCCCTTTCCCCTTCCCCTTTGGCAACCTCCCATACCCCTCCCCACTGTAGTTCATATTTTCTGTCATTTGTATTAAGGCCTATTATGTAAAGTTAGTATCCTGAGACATCCCTCAGTAGAAGTTCATCCACCCAGGTTTAGTCAGCCTATCTAGAGTCTCTTCCTTCAAGAAGATCAGCTCTTCCTCCCCCAGCAGTAATCAGCTGCCAATAATTCTTCAACTAAGATTGGGGGTTGCTGTTCATTTCCACAGTTCTGTGCTGGGTTTTTGTCTGCCTAAGTTTGCATGGGTCTTGTGCATGCTGACACCATCACTGTAGGTTTGTATGAGAAGGGTCCCAGGAGTCTGTAGGACCATTTCTGTGTGGTCATGCACCTCTTCCCTGGCTCTTACAATCTTTCTGCCCCCTCTTCCAACATGGTCCCTGAGTCCTGGGTGGGTAGACCTTGAAATAGGAGTCCTGTCCAAGGACCCACATTCTGCAGACTCTTATTCTCTGCATTTTGGCCATTTGTGGCCTTCTGTGTTTCTGGCCCTCTGTTGCATGAGAGAGGTTCATTGATGACAATTGAAAGAAGCATGTAATGTCTTTAATCTCTGCTAAAGTATAAAGTATAAATTAGCTTTGGTCTAATTACTTTTCAACTGTTACAATAGCAGCAGCTACCACCTATTGCTCACTATACTTTCATTAATCTTCACAGGACCAGTATTATTGTAGTATAGAGAACAAAACTGAAGGTCACACAGGTTAAGAACCTTGTGTAAAGGTAAACTGGATGTGGTGATGCACACCTGTAATCCCATCACTTGAGGAGATTGAGGTAGGAAGATTGTGAATTTGAGGCCTGTTCAAGATACATAACAAGACCCTATCAAAGGGGAGAGAAGAGAGAGAGAAAGAGAAAGAGAGAGAGAGAGAGAGAGAGAGAGAGAGAGAGAGAGAACAAGCACAGGGGAAGGAAGTTGGGGAAGGAAGAAGGAAGAGAAAAATTGTGTAAAGGTATATAGAATAAGGAAAGAAAAGCCAGAATTCAAGCCGAGGCTAGTTAGTCTAAATGCAATTCTAAAATGTCTCTAATATACCTCTTTTGTTTAGTAGTTTAATTTTTGTAATATTTGGATTTTCAAAAGATTTATTTACTTTAAGTTGGTGTGGTAGTACTTGCCTTTAATTCCAGCACTCAGGAGGCAGAGGCAGGGGAATCTTTGTGAGATCAAGGCCAGCCTGGTCTAGATAGTGAGTTCCAGGCCAACTGGGACTACCGGGAGACCCTGTTTCAAAAATACCAAAAGAAAAATTTTTTTAATACATGAGTGTTTTGCTTGCATGTACGTATGTGCTCCATGTGTGTGCCTAGTGCCTGAATGTGAGAGGAGGGTGTCAGATCCCCTAGGACTGGAGCTACAGATGGCTGTGAGCTAGCACTTTTAATTTCTCAAAAGGCTCCTATAGATACATAATTTGGCCCCAACAGTAAGTCTGTGGATATAATGAAGAAGTATTATAACCATTCATAGATACAGCTAAGAAAGGAAGTCAGTGCAGTTTGCAGTAACAACGAGCACACAGCCCACATGCCCACTGCTTTGCATTAAGGTCATAACCAGCATCCTACTTGCAGTTAGAATGTAAAACTTACTCCCATAAGCACTTTAAGTTCAATGTAGATGACAGTACTATAGATTTTCCACTCACTGAGGCTTCTCTGAGCTGCAGGAGAAGTGCCAGTTACAGAAATATGACGGGAGTTCCGGCCTACTCCAACAAATCCTCATTCAGCAAGTTTGTTCTTTTTCTGTTTTTACTCCCAGCTGACAGAGCTACTTTAAAAAAAGAAATCATTTCTGCAAACCCATTTGAAACAGTTCATCCCCTTGGTTTTTGGCAGAATAGGAAGGACTCTGTCAGAATAATCTAGAAATCTCTTTTCCAACGCAAAAATAGAAGTGACTGAGTTTTAGTATATTTTTTTAGTTGTTATGCTAGTAGATTAACCAAAAATATAAATTTATTTGTGGACCTTGACTTGTCCAAAATAACATACCTTTGACATTGCAGTTTCTTATTTTATGTTTATGAGCCTTTAAAAAATATAGGCAAACGTTTTTCATACACCTTTAATCCCAGCAGAGGCAGGTACATCTGCAGGTATATCTCTAGGAGATTGAGGCCAGCCTGATCTACATAGTGAACTTCAGGCTGGCTGGGGCTAAAGGGGGAACCTGTTTCAAATAGTGCCTAAACATGAGAAGAGGGTGTCAGATCCCCTAGAACTGGAGCTACAGATGGCTGTGAGCTGCCGTGTGGATTTGGGTAAGCGAACTAGGGGCCTCTGAAAGAGCAGCAAGTGCCCTTAACTGGGCCTGATGTCACGTTCCTTTAATCCTAGCACTTGGGAGGCAGGTGGTCTCTGTGATTTCCAGGCCAGCCAGAGTTACATAGTGAGAACCTATCTTTAAAAAAAAAAAAGTCGCGGGGAGCGATGGCGCACGCCTTTAATCCCAGCACGCGGGAGGCAGAGGCGGGCGGATCTCTGTGCGTTCAAGGCCAGCCTGGTCTACATAGTGAGTTCCAG
>NW_008347230.1:473107-490356 GCF_000622305.1 Nannospalax galili
ACCAAAATTCATTGCATAATTAATTTAAATAGCTTTTTCCATAAAAATAAACTCTTAAAAAGTTTCTAATGAGTGACATAAACTGAACACAAGGAAGGAATGGACAGTCTGAGTCCAAAGGCCTGAGCCTAAGGAACTGAGAGGGAATACAGGGTGCAGGTGTGGGTGGCATGAGTGCCCTAGCAAAAGATGCATATTTAAAACAATGCCTTATGGCTTGGGTTCCTGACTCCAGAAAAGAAAAAAAAAAAAAAAAAAACATAAGACAACCCCTTGCTGAGTGAGTACATAACCATACGCATATGATTCCACAGGTTTCCTTTAACTTTTTTTATAGTAAGTAAGCAATTAATGTTGTTACTATGTGATAAGGACAGTGCTAGGAAGAGGTTTAATTCTCATTTGCACAATGAACCTGCAGAGTAATTATTAACATCTCCACTGGACAGATGAGACACATGGCTCAAAGAATGAAGTCATGGGGGGGAAGTGAGTAAAACTGGAATTGAGATTCCTGTTGCTTTAGGTACATAGTCTTTTCATGACATCATACTGTCTCCTCATGAAATGTATTTGCCTATAATTTAATTTATATATTGTCTGTGAGATTCACCATGCTACTATGTGGTCTTCATTAGTATTGTGAGTGTTTACTACTCCAAGAAGAGAGCAGTAATTAATCATTTTTCTACTCCTGAAAATTTTTGTACTTTAAAAAATTTTTTAATTGATTTATTTTTTATTTTATGCGCATGAGTGTTTTGCTGCATGCATACAAGTGTACTCATGTCAAGCAGTGCCTGTGGAGGCCAAAAGAGGGCATCAGATCCCCTGGAACTGAAGTTACAGATTGTTGTTAGCCACCATGTGGGTGCTGGGAGTTGGACCTGTGTCCTCAGCAAGAGCAGCCAGTGCTCTTAACCACTGAGCCATCTCTCCAGTCCCTCCTGAATTTTTCTGACCATAAACAAAGCTGCAATGAATATTTTTTAAGTGTGTTTTGTTTGTTTGTTTGGTTGGTTGTTTGGTTGTTTGCTTGTTAGTTTCTGGAGACAGGCTGACCTAGAATTCACTCTGTTGTCCAGACTGGCCCCAAACTCATAACAACCCTTTTCTTTAGCCTCTTAGGTGCTGGGATTACAGGCATGAGTCACCAAGCCTGGCTTTTAAAAGTGTTTTGATAGAATTATCTATAAGGGGTTTAATCTAGAAATAAACACTGTGAAATCAAAATGTGTTTTAAGGGCTGGAGAGATGGCTCAGAGGTTAAGAGCATATAGTAACATGGTGAATCAGACATACACACACACACATACACACACAAATAAAAGATATACTTTAAGATTATTTTGATATTGATTAAAGTCATTAATCAATCTTAATATAAAAATTGTCCCAAATAGTTTAACATCAATAACATACACAAATACACAATGACCATTTGAGAAAAGAGATAGCAGCAACAAAAATTTTTTGATTGATTTATTTTTATGTGTATGTGTGTTCTGCTACATGCACATAAGTGCATACAATGCTTGTGGAAGTCAGAAGAGGTCACTGGATTCCCTGGAGCAGGAATTAAGGATGGTTGTTAACTACCATGTCGGTGCTGGGAACCAAACCTGGGTCCTCTGCAAGAGCAATCAGTGCTCTTAACCACTGAGCCATCTCTCTAGCCCCACACATCTTCTGATGTTTTAATTTTTTTAATATATTTTTAATTTTATGTCTTTGTGTGTTCTCCCTACATGAACCCACGTGTGCAATGCTCATGGAGGTCTGAAGAGGGCATTGAATCCCCTGGAACTGGAATTACAGATGGCTGTTAACTGCCATGTAAGTGGGTGCTCTGGGGTTCTCTGCAAGAGCAGCCAGTGCTCTTAACCTTTCAGCCATCTCTTCAGGCTTCTGATGTTATAAAAGTGTGATATTTAAGTTTTCAATAAATGGCTTTCATCAAATTCTAGAAATTTTCTTTTTCTGTTTATAATAGCTTATAATGAAGATAGGACTTAAATTTCATTTTTTTCATTGACTTACAAAGTTTTCACTCTCTCTTTTTCTTTTTTTCAATATAGTGAACATATTCCCTATTTACTTGTATTCCTGGGACTACCCCAACTTGATTAATTAGTTTTATTCAATGCAACAGATACATATGCACCAGACACATGCCAGGTGCTTTTCTGGCCGGTTGGCGAGTGTTAGAGCTGGCGATGGTTCCTGTGGAGTTTGTATTCTAGTAGATAATCTGTGGCCTGTTTTTCTTTTAACTCACTGTTGAATCTCAATTGCTAGCATCTGACTTAGTGTTTTTGTATTTACAGTCATAAATAAGGATTTGAGTTTTTCCTCTCTTGGGCTATGCTTTTTTTGTCTTCTTTTCAATGTTAGTTTAACCTGAAATAAATACACTACAAATGTTTCATCATTTTCTTTTCTTTTTTTTTGGGGGGGGGACTTTTTGACACACTGTCTCCTGTAGCCCAGGAGACCAGGCTGGCCTCAAATTCACAGAGATTCACCTGCCTCTGCCTCCCAAATGCTGGGATTAAAGGCATGTGCCACCACGCCCAACATGTTTCATCATTTTTTCTCTTATAATATTTTATTGTTTTTATTTCATGTGTATTGCCTGCATGTATGTAAGTGCACCCATGTCATGCAATGCCTGTGGAGGTCAGAAGGTGTTGGAGTTACAGGCAGTTGTTAGCCGCCATGTGAGTGCTGGGACTCAAACCCAGGTTCTCTGCAAGAGCAATCAGTGCTCTTAACCACTGAGCCAACTCTCCAGCCCCGTTTCATCATTTTCAATGAATGAATTTGCCATTTTTGGTTTCCTTTTATGAGAGAGGGCCTCATATGACTCAGACTGGTCTTGAAAGCATCCTATAGCCAAATATAACCATGAACTTCTGATCTTCTTTCCTCTATCTCATAAGTGCTGGGGTTAGAGGTATGTGCCACCACATCCGGTTTATGCAGTGCCAGGTATCAAACCCAGGGCTTCATGCCCAAAGTAATTTATGTTTTTCTGAGATGTTTTCTATAACTTACCCATAAGAATCACATAGACCTAGGAACTCTTCTTTTCCTTACTTTAATAATAATATAAAAAAGTTTAGTGTGCCATGGTGGCACACTACTGTAACTTCAGTACTTGGGAGGTAGAGGCAGAGGGATCAGAGATCCAAGGTCATCCTCAGCTGCGTAATGAGTTTGAGGCCAGCCTGCACTACATGAAACCCTGTCTGAAAAATAAAGTGTTAAAATTTAAAAAACAAGAGCTGAAAAGATGGTTCAGTAGTTAAGAACATGTACTGCTCTCCCAGAGGGCCAGTTGGTTCCCAGCACCCCCAGAGTGGCTCATAACTGCCTGTGACTCTAGCTCCAGGGTATCTGGCACCCTTTTCTGGATTCTGTGGACCCCTGCACTCATACATGCACATACCCACATACAGAAACATACATACACGGATAATTTAAAATAAAATAGCCAGTCATGGTGGTTAATCTCTGCATTCAGGAGGAAGGCAGAGTCAGGCAAATCTGTGAGACCCAGGTCTGGTCTACATAGCCAGTTCCAGGGGCTACAGGGAGATCCAGTCTTAAAAATTAATTAATTCATTCATTAATTAAAATCTTAAAAATTTTAAATGTTTTGTTGTGGCTTTAAAAAACATAAAATTTATCTTCTTGGTTTGAAGTAGGCAGTACAGAGATTGAACATGGTACCTTATGCTTGCTAAGCACACGCTCCTCCGGCAACTCCATGCTTAGACCTTTGATCAGTTTTGGGTGCATAGCTCACTAGAATTTTCTACATTTATATTGTGCTCTTTTCCTTTTGAAATATTTTTGCACTATTCTTTAGCTGTTTCTATAATTATTGGGGTATTAGACTTTCTACCTCTTTTGTAATTTGATTTGTAGTTCTCTATAAATTCCTCTTTTACTAGATTTTGAATTTATTGCTATAAGGTTTTTGGTGGTGGTGGCCATTGTATTTTGTTTGGTTGGTTTTTAATTTTGTTTTGTTGTTTTGGTTTTTTGTTGTTGTTGTTGTTTCTTTTTGGTCTTTTTGAGACAGGATCTCCCTGTAGCCTGAACTCACAGAGATCTGCCTGCCTCTGCCTCCCGAGAGCTGGGATTAAAGGTGTGCACCACCATGCCCAGCTTGTTGTTTTTAAACAAGGTCTTGATTTGTAACCAAGGCTGGCCTCAAACTCAGATCCTCATGCCTCAGTCTCCCCAGTGCTGAGATTACAAGATGTACATCATCTTTAATATTTTTTTAGGGATGTTGATGATGTCTTTTGCCTAGAGTATGAGTTAATAGCTGTTTTGTTGATTTTTCAATCTTTCATGTTTCCTAGTGCATTTCTACAGCTACAGTTTTTTGTTTAGTTTCCTATTTCCTTTCATTGCATTTATTTATTTATTGGGGAGTGTGTGCATGCATACCACAACAAGGATGCAGAGGTCAGAGGACAACTTTCAGGCGTTGGTTCTCTCCTTCCACCATGTCAGTTTCAGGGGTCAAACTCAGGTAGTCAGGATTGGCTGGTGGCAAGCACCTTTAAGGACTGAGCCATCTCACTGGTCCTTTTTTGTTTTTAAAATACCACTTTCTGATGCCTGTTGTGGTGGTGGTGACGTGCGCCTTTAATTTCAGCCCTCAGGAGGCAGAGGCAGAGGCAGACAAATCTCTAGGCCAGCCTGGTCCATATAATGAGTTCCAGGCAGGCTGGGACTAGGGAGATCCTGTTAAAAAAAAAAAATTTCCACTTTCTGTATGCTAATAGGTTACACTTTGGAAAGAGTTCAGTGTCGTTTGTAATTTCAATTACCCTTTACACTTGATCTCTTGCCTTGGCCTCCCAAGTGCTGGGAGTAAAGGCATGCACCACCACCACTTCCAGCCCCAAGAGCTTTTTACAAGAGCTCCATATACTCTTTTAGCTACTATTGGCACTATGTATTCCTTACCCCCACTTCTCCCCTCACCTAGAGTCAGTCCCCAACTTCACTGGCAGATATTCTCAAGCATGGCCTCATTCACTGGGCTGAGAGTCAGCATGCTTCCCCCTTTGGAGCGCTCCAGACCTTGATTTCACGCTGTTCCTCCTCAGAAGGGTCATTTTACACATTTGCCATGCCTGCTAGCTGAGGCTTAGAAGGCATTCAGAGATCTGTTATTATGGCATTTCCAAACAACCGTTCTCAAAGAGAGGTCCGTGACCTTTGCATCATAATCACCAATGGTATTCACTAAAAATCTTGCTTCCTAAAATCCAGAACCTCTGGAGTTCAGGAAGATCTTTTTTTTTTTTTTTTTTTTGTCTTTTTGAGACAGGGTCTCCCTGTAGCCCTAGCTACTCACAGAGATTTGCCTGCGTCTGCCTCCCGAGTGCTGGGATTAAAGGCGTGCGCCACCACGCTTGGCAAGGAAGATCTATTTTTTTTTAGTTGTTTAGTTTAGTTTAGTTTAGTTTAGTTTAGTTTAGTTTAGTTTAGTTTAGTTTAGTTTATAGTTTAGTGTATGAGTGTGGTGCCTGCACAGTGTTTATAAGTGCACCCATATCGTGCAATGCCCGAGGTCAGATCCCCTGGAACTGGAGTGACAGATGGAGTTACTGCCATGTGGGTGCTGGGAATCAAACCCTTGGTCCTCTGCAAGAGCAGCCAGTGCTCTTAACTGCCGAGCCATCTCTCCAGCCCAGGAAGATCTATTTTTAACAAGCACTCCTAAGATGAGTCTACTCTAGTTCCATGAAATTTAATTACTATACTCTAAATGGCATGCTGATAAGCTCATAAACTGGTAAGTTCAGAGCAAGTCAACAGCATTGAAAGGGCTTAGGATTCATGTTGTAAAGAGTTCTGTAGGAGGTGTGGCTCAATGGTAGAGCAAGTGCTTCTTATGCTCCAGGCCCTGGGTTCAATCCCCAGCATACATGTGAGCAAACACACATATGCCACATACCACACATTTACATATACCATACACTCACACATATACACCACTCACACACACACACGCCCTACAGATCACTCACACCCCACAGATCACATCACACATCACATATCACACACATACACTACTCCCACACCACACATAGACACACCACCCCCATACCACCCCTCCACAGACCACACATACACCACACCACATACCATACCACACACTCACACACAGCAGTATACCAGACACCACACATATACACAGTCACACATACACACACAGACTACTCACACATACCACATACACATTACACAAATATGCACACATCATACATGTGGGGACCTAAAGGCCCCACCTTGCACAGGTCCGAAAGGAAGTTACTGGGGCTGTGGCCTGGCTTGCTTTGAAAGTCTGAAGAATACTTCCGCACTGCGGAGGAGTGCATGATCAGCAGATACACATTCAAGGGGGGGCAGGGGGGGAGTTCCAGGTGCCTTTATAAGCTTTGTAACACCTGCAATAAAATGAGTCCCTGCTTGACTAGGCTCCCCGTTGCGTCTGAGTGCCCCCAGGTAATGGGGGCAGCGTGGGCTGGCAAATGGCGTGCTTACTCATTCCCAATCCTCACCTCGCCGGGGGTCGCGGGTTTGAACCCCGGGCACATACACACACACCGTATACCACAAATACCACACTTACATACCACACATACCCTCACATACCACATGCATACTCTCACATATGCACACCACACACACATGCACACATCATACATATGCTACGCAAATATACACACATCATACAGACTCACACCCACCATATACTATATACACCACACATACATACCACATCACACACCCCCACATGCCACACACACTTCTCACACCCCACACACACACCACATTCCCACACTACATATATACCATACATACAACACATACATATCACACACATAGCACATGTTCACACATATATATCACATACACATAAGACACACCACGTCACATACACCACATACACACCATACTTATACATATACATACATACACCATGCATATATCACACATACCACACACACTCATGCACACACATATACAGACACACACCCCACATATAACACACATACAGACACACACATTGAAGTAATCTAGAATATTTTTTTTTGTCTTTTTGAGACAGGG
The DNA here is from genome assembly GCF_000622305.1 of Nannospalax galili. Lineage (NCBI taxonomy): Eukaryota > Metazoa > Chordata > Mammalia > Rodentia > Spalacidae > Nannospalax > Nannospalax galili. The sequence continues at coordinate 480,254 of NW_008347230.1, forward strand.
TCTCCTGTATCCCCAGCTGGCCTGGAATTTACTATGTAGACCAGGCTGGCCTTGAATTCGCAAAGATCCGCCTGCCTCTGCCTCCCAAGTGCTGGGATTAAAGGCATGCACTGCCAAGCCTGGCTAGTTATCTAAAATATTTAACCTAGGAAACAGGACTTGGTGAGCAGAACATGAACGATACCACTCATGTGAAAGATACTTCAGATCTGTTCCATAGAGTTTTCAAAGGGCCAAAAGGTGAAAACTGGAGATTACCGTTAGCTTTCAAGTAAGATTTCCATTTCCAACAATTTGAGTTCTTCAAAACTGGAACAAGCTTCCTGTGAGTTACTAAATTCACCACTATTTTGAAGTGGGTGATTCTACCAGACATGTTGAAAAGAGCCTTGCACACGAGGCTAGATGATCTCTTTCTCCCCTGCAGCCCTTGGGATTACAAAGTTGTTTTTTTTTTTTATTTTAGTGACAACTATAATATTGATACTGGATTCTTTAGTCAAGAATTCAAACACAATTCATGATTTAACACAATGTATACAAAAATTGGCCTCAGTAAATTTCTCATCATATATTTTCAAGCTTAAGGAGCTGCTAAGGTTTAGTTTAGTTAATATTTCCGCATCTGTATATCATGGTTCAGTGTCATTCTAAGAGCTGAAAACACAAAAGTCTTATAAAAATTAGGTGTACAATGACTAAACTTCATTGCTCATTTGAAGTTTAAGGTATATGGGCAAGGAGCATATCATACAACAACATAGTATATGACGCCTATCATGTAGCCCATCTACTTCCAACTTCACAAAGGTGAAAAGTGTGTTGAAATATGAAGCGGAGACAAGCCAGCCATGGTGGTTTGCCTGTAATCCCAGCACCTGGAGGAGTGGAAACAGGAGGACTGTAAGTTCAAAGCCTCGATCTCCACAAAAGAAAGCAAAGAAATAGTGATGGAAATATTCTGTCCCTACGTTTATGCACTCTTCCCTCATAAAGTTGACAAATTCAAGCTAGGGCTAGGGATCAGTTGGTGGAGTGCTTGCCCACCATGCCTACAGCCTTGGGTTCTAACACCACATAAAAATCAGGCATGGTGGTACTAGCCTGTAATCCTAGCACTTGGGATATGGAGGCAGGAGGATCAGGAATTCAAGGTCCTCTTTGGCTACATAATGAATTAGAGGTCAGCCTGAGAGCTATCTTGTCTAAAAAAAAAAAAGTTGACAAATCCCACATGCATCTACCAGGAATTAAAGGAGGGAGATATACTCTTCTTCTCCTACCAAAAGAAAAGAGAAAGATTTATTTTTTATTTTTGTTTTCTTGAGACAGGGTCTCTTTGTAGCCCCAGCTGTCCTGGAACTCACTATGTACACTAGGCTGGCCTCGAACTCACAAAGATCTGCCTGCCTTTGCCTCCCAAGTGCTGGGATTAAAGGCGTGTGCCACCACACCCAGCCAAAAAAAGAGAAAGATTTCTATGTGTAACCCTAAAACTCAGAGAGTTTATGAACTAAGATTTTCTACTCGACTTCTTTCATTGAAAAGGCAGAGAGGTTGGGGCTGGAGAGATGACTCAGTGGTTAAGAGCTCATGCTGCTCTTGCAGAGGACTGAGTTTAGTTCCCAGTACCCACATGGGGTGGCTCACAACCACCTATGACTCTAGCTCCAGGGGATCTGACACTCTGTTTTGGCCTCTACAGACACCCGCATGTGCATACACATACACACACAGACACATAAATAAAAAAATAAAATAAATCTTAGATATCAGTATATAAAAGGCAGAGATCTGCTGAGATTAAATTCTGAATCTCATCCAGATAGTAGTAGTAAAATCTATCATCTGTCAGGTTACCTGCCCCAATTCAGTATTCCTTTCTTTCTACCATGTTACCCTCTAAGTCATTCTATAAACCTGACTTTAAATCACTACACTCCAGAAAATGAAAAGTTTGATCTCCCAATAGCATTCCTAAACTAAGTCATGGTAAGACTGAATACTGTTACATATTTTCAGTAATAACTGAGAGTTAAAGGGAAAGAAACTCCAATTCACTGCTCTTTGTACATTTTGTGCCATTAACAGAAGAAAGTATTATTTGCAGTAAGATTTTTTAGGTATAATCAAGGATCCTGGTATTCACACCTCCAGGTTTAAAATCCAGTTTTGTCACTTATTGGAAATCATCTTAGCCTATCTAAGCATCTGTTCTCTCACTTTTAAAAAGAGGATACTGGGGACTGGAGAGATAGCACAGCAGTTAAGAGCACTGGCTGTTCTTGCAGAGGACCTGGGTTCAGTTCTCAGCCCCCAGATGGCAGCTAACAACCATCTGTAACTCCAGTTCCAGGGGATCCAATGCCCTTTTCTGACTCCATAGACATTTTACAATACAGGTGCACTTACATACATGCAGGCAGTACATTCATACACATAGAATAAATAATAATAAAATACTATATGTTTCAAAACAGCATGTTGTACACAATAGATGCATGCAATTTTGTCAATTAAAAATAAGTAAAAAATTAAAAAGCAAAAAGAGGATAACAGAACTACTTAGGTCACTGAGTTGATATGAGAATCAGACACACCACAGACTTAACAAATAGCCTAACATAGATTCACACCAACACAAGCAAAAATTATACCAGACTCCCATCTGTCAAATTTCAGACAGAACCTTAAACTTATTAAACAATCTTTCACAACTAGAATGTTTCTTGATTAGTTAGAATCTTATAGAAATTACTTTTATCTAATCTTTAAGAAATTAAAATATATATATAACAGTCAATACCTGCAACAGATCAGTAAGATTCAGACACAGAGATGAGCTGAGCCAGGTGATACAATGATCCCTGCTACTAAGGAGCCAAGAAAGGAGGAGCACTTAATGTTGGGGACCCCTGCTGTTTGGGTCGCAGTCTCTCCATGTCAGATAGCCTAAGGGGCTTGGCGTTTGATGCAGAGACTCCTCTTTCCAGCAGGGCGCCTCTTACTCTCTTCCTGACTCACCTTTGAAGTGGCCGCCACAGATACATGACCTCTGGCATAGAAACTACCAGGTTTTTCCTATGTGATAATCAGGCACTGTCTGACAGCATAGAAGCCCACCGCCACATGTAAATGGGGCATTCTATGAGCACCTATCAGCTGAGGCTTTTTGCTACTGCCACCACACTATAAATTCTCTAGTTTCCCCCTAATAAATTGAAGCTGTATCACTGAACTTGTCTGGAGCTGTATCCTGTGTTTCACTGCGCCTGGAACCAGCCTGTGATTCAGTCTTCCCGGAGGGGGAAATCCTTCCCTCAACATTCACTCCCGAAGATCCTGTGTTCGCCGTTCTTGCACCTCCAGCGCCCTCATGGTCCGGTGGCCAACGGACCGCACAGAGGGAGTGTCCCTCAGCTTGGCCCAGAGCCCCCTGCAGATTGGCGCAGCCCACCCGGCAGCTTGCAGCCCCCCGCGGAGCCTGCACTCCCCGCCGGGGACCCGCCGATCTGCAGAGCCAGCGCCCAGCAGCCGGGGAGAGCCAGAGACCCGCCCAGTGGCGTGCGAAACCAACCCGCACACACAACAACTTAAACCCCAAAGTTTAAGTCTAAGCTGGGTAATATAATAAAGAGGGAGGGAGAAAGGGGAGGAGAGGGAGGGAAAGAAGGAGAGAAGGGGGAGGAGAGAGAGAGAGAGAGAGAGAGAGAGAGAGAGAGAGACAGATTATATTCTAAACTTTGTTAATCTATTCATAATATAACCACTGCCCAGTAGGTTGGCACCCAGTTTTAGAGCCTGTTAGTAGTACCTTCTTGGTAGTCTAAGGGCGCCCTCTGTCTGAATGCTGGAAAAGTCCAAAGCCAGAACAAACACTTCATAAGAGCTAATGCTTTCTCAAGTAAACGCATATCGTGTGTGTGTGTGTGTGTGTGTGTGTGTGTGTGTGTGTATTGTGTCATGGCACACATGTGGAGGTCAGAGAGCAACTTGAAGGAGTCACCTCTTTCCTTCCACCATGTAGGATCTGTGAATTGATCCCAGGTGGTCAGGCTTGGCAGCCTGTGCCTTTATCCACTGAGCCATCTCACCAACCCTCAGGTAAATGCTTAGTCAACAACTTATGAAATTGATCCTCTTGTTTATTACTGCCAGAAGATCAGAAAAAAACACATCACATCATTTGTTACAAGGCCAGCAGAACAGTCCTATCAACATCCTGCTATTCATCTGGGACTCTGAAGAGAAGTTCCATATTTTTCTCAGAATTTCTTTCATATTATTCAATAAATCATTGACATGAACCACATAGGTAAGCATAATGATCTCTGCTTGTTCTATCTGTGTAAAATTATACTTTATTTAACATGCCATTGTAGCACTGTGCCCGGTAATGAGTTTCACCAGCATTAAATATTTATTGGTTGTCTTCTGAGTGCAGGACACTGTTCTAGGTGAAAGTGGTAGATAAAAACTTTCTCTGCCCTTACAGAAATAATAATCTAGTTTCTAAAACAGAATGTACAGAAGGAATGTACCCAAAGAAACTTGATAAGCTGCCCACTGAATAGCTATGTCTCTCAATTCGAAGCTTTGTTGCACCTTAGGGAAGGTAATTCAACTTCCTTGAAACTCGGTGGATCTGCACACAACCCACAAAAAAGTTAAAAAGGGCAAAATACTTGTAAAAATCTCAGTATATAGTAAAGTTTAAAATGGTCGACAGTTTATGACTGTTATGAGAAGAATCTTGCCCTACATTAAAGAAATTTCACTTGTTTCAGGGGAAAGATGTGTAAATAAAATACTTTGTACCTCATTTTTTAAAAATTTATTTATTTTTGAGCTGAGTGTGGTAGCACACACCTTTAATCCGCATAGGCAGGAGGATCTCTGTGAGTTCAAGGTCAGCCTGGTCTCCTTGGGGACTCCAGGCCAGCTGTGGCCACAGGGAGGCCTGTCTCAAAAAGACCAAAAAAAGAAGTATTTATTTTTATTTCATGTGTATTTTGCCTTCATGTATGTAAGTGCACCCATACATGCAATGACCATGGGGACCATAAGAGGGTGTTGGATCCCCTGGAACAGGAGTTATGGGTAGCTGTTAGCCACCATGTGGGTGCTGAGAACCGAACACTGGATCTCTTCCAGAGTGGCCCTGAGCCATCTCTCCAGTCCCTGCACCTCATTTTTACAATATTAAATATTCCTCCTAGTAAAGCAAAACTGGTCTTCATCAAATGCTTGATCAAGTCAGTAGTGAGTCATTTCTAAAGAAATAGTATCCATATAAAAATACTATAGTCCACACTCCTTTATAAGGAGTTATAAGAATACACATTTTCTTTTTTTTTCATTTTATTTATTATTTTTATGTCGTGTATAAGTGTATTGCCTGCATGTAGGTAAGTGCATCTGTGTTGTGCAATGCCCACGGAGGACAGAAGAAGCTGCCGGATCCCCTGGAACTGGAGTTAGGGACAGTTGTTAGTTGCCATGTGGATGGGTGCTAGGATTTGAACCTGGGTCTTCTGCAAGAACATCTGCAAGAACATCTTCTGCTGAGCCATCTCTCCAACCCCAAGAATACAAATTTTCTATTTCATATGGTTTATCTATTTTCCTGATGCATTGTCTAAGACATTAAAATAACTTAATCACATTTCTGGTCAATATATCTAATACTATGAGCAGCCAAGACAAAATCATGATCATAAAGAAGATCTCAGCAGGGGGCTAGAGACACAGCTCAGTGGATAAGAGCACTGGCTGCTCTTGCAGAGGACCTGGGTTCGATTCCCAGCACCCACATGGCAGCTAACAACCATCCATAATTCCAATTCCAGAGGGATCCAGTGTCCTCTTCTGACCTCCAGAGGCACTGCACAACACAAATGCACCTACCTACATGTAGCATAACACTCATACATATAAAAAATAAAAATAATAAAATTTGAAAAAAAATCTCAGCAATAATAAAGTTTGTTTTTTTTAAGAGATAAGAGCATGGGGCTGGAGAGATGGCTCAGCAGTTAAGAGCACCATCTGCTCTTGCAGAGGACCTGGGTTCAATTCCCAGCACCCACACAACTTCAGTTCCAGGAGAATTCGATATCCTCGTCTGACCTCTGAGGGCATTGCACAACACGGGTGCACTTACATTCAGGCAATACACTCATACACATAAGATAAAGAATAATAAATAAAATACTTTTTAAAAAATAAATAAAAACATTTCTTATTGTATGAAATTTTCAAAGAATAAAATACATTTAAAGAGAAAATTTGTTATAAAACTCCTTAACATTGCAAAAGATTTTAAATTTCATTTTATGAATTTTAATAATTTCTCAGGGAAGTTAAGATATATACAAACACTTCTTTGTAAATAGTGAAACTAGCATGGCATAAAATATTTGCTAAGAGCCAGGCATGGTGGCACACGCCTTTAGTCTCAGCACTACAGAGGCAGAGGCAGGCAGAACTCTGCAAGTTCAAGGCCAACCTGGTCTACATATCAAGTTTCAGGTCAGCTGAGGTTTCAGGGAGACTCTGTCTCAAAAAAGACCAAATATATATATATACATATATTTGCTAAGGAAAATTAATTAAAGCTAGGTTTGATGGGTGTGGTGGGCCTTTAATCCTAGCACTTGGGATGCAGAGGTAGGTAGATCTCTGTTAGTTCCAGGTCAGCCTGGTCTACATAGTGAGTTCCAGGCCAGCTGGGGCTACAGGGAGACCCTGTCTCAAAAAGAAAAAACAAATAAACAAACAAAAAAAACCAATAAAAAAAAACAAGAGCTCACCCAGATCCACTGAATCAGAAATGTGCATTTTAGCAAGATCTTCAGGCGATTCATTAAAAACATTACTGTATGAGAAGCTATTCTAACATATTGTATTAAAATACAATAAATAAGATACTAGATGCCAAATCCATCTTCAGATTGATGATATTTAAATAATTGATATGTCATTAAGCAGCCTTACAATCTCAACTTTAGAAGAGAAAAACACATCACAAAAGGTAATTTTAGATATCTTCTATGGTGCTTTGACTAGTGCTAGGGGTTGAACCCATACCTTGCACATGCTGGGCACTCTGAGCTACATCCCCAGCTTGATTATCCTCTAGGCTTCTCTATTAATGACTACTTGGGAAAAGTCTTTCTGAAATATATTTATTATAATTTTATTCTAAGATGCACCAATTTTTTCTAAGTAAATCTTTTTTTTTCCCCACTAGACTTTTGCTTTCAGTATTGGAGCTAAAACCCAAAGACTCAGGCATGCTAGGCAAGTGCTCCACCACTGAACCATACCCTAAGCCACTACACATGCTTCAAGAATACTAACAATCAGGGTGGGTGTAGTCAATGGATATATGTGTCGGTTATGAACCTCTCTTAAAGAAAAATATTCTTATTATATATTAAATCAGCTTACACGCTACCATGGACCACAGTCTATATTTTGAAAATTTATGCAATGGTCTAGAACTGGTTAAAAGACAGAGGAAGAAACATGGATTGCATTCATAACAAGCCCAGCTCAATAGAATAAAAATGTCACCGTACTAAACCATTTTATTTGGGGAATGCAAAGATCTTATTTACCTGGGTCTCTGAGTATGTGGTTTCTGAAGATGGGGCTGGTTCTTGCTGTGGGTGGTTCCCACACAGAAATTAAGTTTCTTTAGTAATCTTGATGAAATCAAACTAAAGCCCCCCCAGGTCAAAGTGGATTCAAACCAAGTCCCCCAGACCAAAGAAGAATATTCTGGGAAGCTGTACAAGAAAGTAAGATGTAAAATAATTCTAACTGCTGAGAAAAAGCTGACCTTTTCATGCTCTGTGCACAAACTAAAAATCACCCGAAACTTCCCCCTCCCACTGCTGCCAGCCCCCTCCCACTGCTGCCGGTGTTGGTTTGTGGTTTTTGCCTTTAAAAGTAACTTGTAAGCTGAGCTTGGGGCTGCTGCTGCTCTCTCTCTCTCTCTGAGTGAGGCAGGAGCGCCCGTCTGCGCAAACGATTAAATCCTCTTGCTTCTTGCATCTCCTGGTCTTGGAACTGAGTCATTGGGGTGCGACCTTCCATGGACGTTGGGTACCCCAAACCGGGGGGTCCAACATTTGGGGGCTCGTCCGGGATTTGGCCGCCCAGACCCATTTCCTCAGATCAGCAGGAGATAAGGACAGATGTCTTGTGGTTTGTCTTGGTCTTATTGTCTGTCAGTCATTTCCTGTTCTGGGAATGTTCTGTCTAAACATTTGTGCCTGTACAGGACCTGTAAGTCTGTATTCTGGGAATCAGTGGGAGTGGCAGACGTGCCCAGGGACCCCTGGTTCCAACACTCTGATCTTTATGACCAGAGTGGTCTGGAGTGGGGAGGACAGCGTAGCTTTCCTCTCCCCAGGAGAAGAAGGGAGATTGGCTTGGCTACTCCCCTCCCGGTCTGTACTTTCAGTTTTGAGTCAAAAGGCGCGCTGAGGATTTTTTGTTTTGTTTGTCTGTTTGTCTGTGTTTGTACTTGAAAATCCTAAAAGTAGTGAGTGTAGTGTGTGTCTGGGTGCAAGAAGGACCGGTCCACACGAATGTGATTTAATGTGGTGTGTGTGCGTGCTTGATGATGTGTTAATATTTTAAAAGAAAAAGGTCTGGTTTTGTATTTTTCCCTACGCTCTCTATTTTAAGCCTTCCCTGCCTTTTTCTCTTTCCTTTCATTCTTGGTCCAAGTCTTCGCAAGGGACCATTAAAGGTGAAAGAGCAACTGAGGTTTTCTGGTCAGGGCCACTCCCTGATGTAAGCCAAAGGCTCTTAGCCCTCTTAGCAGACCCAACTACCTGCATGGGTGGAGACAGGATGGTTTTTCTGTATCTCCCTTTTCCTCTCCATCTTTTTTTGGCCACTGAAAAAGCCCCGCAGGCATGGGTCGAGCAAGTAAGAGCCATAGGGCACTCACCGCTAAAAGACTCCCGTGAAAGGATAAGGGGGTCCCAGACATGAATCCCAGATAAATTCACATCCCCCACAGAAGAAAAACTGGGCAACAATAGGCACTTGTTCATAAGCACACCCACTGGTCATTATTATTTGGAGTGGCATATTCTCTCTTTCCTTCTTACTCTCCCCCTCTCCTGTGACCTCCACTATGGGTCAATCGCTAATTACCCCTCTAAGCTTAACTCTGAAACACTGAAAGGGGGTCATGGAACAGGCCCATAACTTGTCACTGGAGGTCCAGAAGAAGAAGTGGCAGAGTCTCTGCTCCTCTGTATGGCCCTCTTTAGAAAAAGGATGGCCAAGGGATGGGACTTTTGACCTTGCTACTATCTTACAGGTTAAGGAATACATTTTCCACCCAAGACCACACAGACATCGGGACCAGGTGGCCTACATAGTCACCTGGGAAGACTTGGCCCGGAACCCCACATCTTGGGCACGGCCGTTCCTACCTCCTAGGGGAACTGAAGAGACAGACCAGGGGCCTCCTACACTTTCTGCCCCCCTGAGTCTTACTTCTTCCTGCCTGCCCCTTCAGTCTGCCCCTGAGAAGAAGAAGCAAAAGCCAGTCCTCCCTGAGGACCAAGCTTCCCTAACCCTCCTTGATCCTCCACCTCCCTATCCTCCCGTGCAGGCACCTCCACCCCAAGAACTACCTTATCCCTCTCCTGATTCCACTGAACCTGACAGATCCCCTCCTCTATCTAACAGACTCCGCTTAAGGAGGGATATAGGGGACCCCTCTGATGGAACCTGGACTGCCCAGGTTTTTCCCCTCCGAACTATAGGGGATCAGATCCAATACTGGCCTTTCTCAGCCTCTGACTTGTATAATTGGAAGACTCATAATCCTTCTTTTTCTCAGGATCCTCAGGCTCTAACTGCTTTAAAAGAGTCTATTCTCTTCACCCACCAACCCACCTGGGAGGATTGTCAGCAACTCCTCCAGGCCCTTCTAACCACAGAAGAAAGACAGCGAGTCATCCTGGAGGCCCGGAAAAATGTCCCCGGGCAGGATGGGAGACCCACTCTGCTCCCAAATAAAATAGACACAGGATTTCCTCTGACCAGACCCAACTGGGACCCTGAAACCG
>NW_008347230.1:490580-490881 GCF_000622305.1 Nannospalax galili
ACAGATCTTATTATGGCCTTTATAGGACAATCAGCTCCTGACATTCGTGGTAAGCTCCAATGGCTGGAGGGCCTTCAGGGGTATTTCTTACAGGATTTAGTAAAAGAAGCTAAAAAAATCTATAATAAGTGAAAAACTTCAGAAGAAAAACAGGACAGAATCAGAAAAGAGCAGGAAGCTAGAGAAGATAAGAGAGAGAAAAAGAGAAATAAAGAGTTTTGTTGAATTTTGGCCACAGTAGTTCAGGGAACAGGACCAGGACCAGGTAGGGACCTGGGAGACAGAAGAAGGCCCCAAGTGA
>NW_008347230.1:492156-493552 GCF_000622305.1 Nannospalax galili
CAGGATTCTGTAGACTATGGATACCGGGCTTCACCGAGATAGTGGCTCCTCTATACCCTTTAACAAAGAATGGGACTCCTTTCGTCTGGGATAATGAACACCAGAGAGCTTTTGACAAAATAAAAAGAGCGCTACTAACAGCTCCAGTGCTAGGATTGCCAGACTTGACAAAACCTTTCATCTTATATGTAGATGAAAATAAAGGGATGACAAAAGGAGTTCTTACTCAGACCCTGGGACCCTGGAAAAGGCCATTGGCTTATCTCTCAAAGAAACTGGACAATGTGCCCACTGGCTGGCCCCCATGCTTGAGAATTATGGCGGCAATAGCATCCCTGGTAAAGGACTCAAACAAACTCAGCATGGGCCAGCCCTTGACTGTTATAACACCACATGTGGTGGAGTCTATCATTAGACAGCTCCCTGACAGATGGCTGTCAAATGCCAGGGTAACTCATTACCAGGTACTACTATTAAATCCAAAAAAGATCAAGTTTGGTAGCCCTGCTACCTTAAACCCTGCCACACTGCTACCAAACCCCAAGAAAGACACTGAGATTCCCCATGATTGTCAACAAATACTTGCAGAGACGCATGGGACTAGGGAAGACCTCACTGACCAGGAAGTAATTTTATTGAGGTCCTCCCAATGATTATAAATATCTTTTAGTGTTCATAGACACTTTCACAGGGTGGGTTGAAGCTTTCCCCACCTGGAAGGAGACAGCCCAGACTGTGGTGAAAAAAAACTGATTAAAGACATCTTCCCTCAATTCGGACTGCCTAAAGTAATTGGGTCTGATAATTGCCCAGCCTTCGTCTCCTAGGTAAGTCAGGGAATGGCCAAAGCACTGGGGATTAACTGGAAATTACATTGTGCTTACAGACCCCAGAGGTCAGGCCAGGTAGAAAGAATGAATAGAACAATTAAAGAGGCTTTAACTAAATTTTCGCTAGCAACTGGCACTAAAGACTGGGTGACTCTACTGCCCTTGGCATTATACCGGGCCAGGAACACTCCTGGGCCCAGTGGGTTAACTCCGTTTGAAATCCTGTATGGGACCCCTCCCCCTGCAGTTTCCTTCTTAGACCCGGATATCTCTAACTTTGTTGATTCACCTTCCCTCTTTGCTCACCTGAAGGCACTCCAGCTGGCTCACCAGGAGATCTGGAAGCCTCTAGCTGCAGCCTATCAGGATGCTATTGACACTCCTATTGCACCCCACCCCTTCCAGCCCGGGGACGCTGTCTGGGTCCGGAGGCATCAGACTCGGAGCCTAGAACCACGCTGGAAAGGACCATACACCGTCCTCCTCACCACACCTACAGCTCTTAAGGTCCACGCCTCCCACGTTAAGGCAGCCAATCCAGCTCACCAAGAACTCTCAAGAGAAGG
>NW_008347230.1:494270-517979 GCF_000622305.1 Nannospalax galili
GGTCTATTTGAGACAGGGTCTCCCTGTAGCCCCAGCTGTCCTGGAACTCACTATGTAGACCAGGTTGGGCTTGAACTCACAGAGGTCCACCTGCCTCTGCCTCCCGAGTGCTGGGATTAAAGGCATGCGCCACCATGCCCAACTTGTGCAAGAATTTTTAATTATTGATTTAAAGCCACAAAATGCTTTTGTTGCCATAAAGTTCAATAATGAACCACAAACCATGATGAAAATTTTATAAATTGTTTCATTGGTTTGATTTGACACGAAGTTTGTGAAGTTATTTGAAGCAATTTTCCCTGAGTTTTGCCTTCTTGAAAAATGTATGCTGGGATGCCAAAGGGGAAGGGGGAAGGGAGTATAAAGATTTTATATATGGAAAACAGAAGAATTCAATTTAAAAATCTTTTAAAAAATAAAGAAAAATGTATGCTGGTTAGGCAATGGGATGCACACCTGTAGTTCAAGCTACTTAGGAGGCTGAGGTTGGAGGATCCAAATTTGAGGCCAGCTTATGCAAAATAAGTAATAGCAAGACTTGTCTCAAACAAGTAAGTTGTATGCTTCACAAACTATGATAGAACGCATGGAAAATTCCCATTTATGTTTCAGTAATTGTATAATAATACAAGAAAACATTTTTTATTGAAAGCATATTTGGAAACTATAGCTTACAAATTCTGAAACCAATTCTACTTTAAAATTTTTCCTGGGGCTGGGAAGACTACTCAGTCATTAAGAGCATGTACTGCTCTTGACACATACACATAATTAAAAGTAAAATAAATCTTTCTAGACAGCTGGTCAGTTAATTATATGAACTCTCAGCAATCCTGACAGCATGCACAAGTCCTTTGTAAACTCAAACCAGACAAAATCCCACCATAGACATGGTGGAGTAGGCAAGAAATCCCAACCCAACCTAACGAACTTCTGGCAATTGATGGCTTCTGGGATGGGGAGAAACAATGTCTTACTGGGTTGGGACTCTTGGTGGGCCCAGTGGGTGGACCTACACTGATGGATCTTTGGGAACACAAATCAAACTCATAGACCATACTACATATATGAAAGTACATTAAATTGAGTGGGGGTTGGTATGGATGTGGGGAATCTAAATACTATCAAAGTATGATAAGAAGATCTTAAAATTTCAATACAAAAATAAAATTATAAACAATAAAAAATAAATTAGCCAGGCATGGTGGTGCATGCCTTTAATCCCAGCATTTGGGAGGCAGAGGAGGGTGGATATCTGTTAGTTCGAGGCCAGCCTGGTCTAATAGCAAGTTCAAGGCCAGCTGGGGCTACAGGGAGACTGTCTGAAAAATAGCAAATAATAATAATAATAATAATAATAATAATAATAATAAATTAAATAAATCTTTCCAAAAATCAAGTATATATATATATTTTTTTTTAAACTTCTAATAATTTAAGCTATTTGTTGTACATTTACTCCATGCCAAGCACTGTGTAAAATATTTTTCTGCACATTTTATTTAATTTTCACAATTTCTTGAGGTACTATATTATCAACATTTGCCAGATAGGAGCACACTATAGTATCAGCATTTATCAGATGAGAAAGGTTAAGACCACTCCACAAGGACTGGCTGTCTCATACTAGCAATACTGCCATCCTTTTTCCAAATATTTTCTCAATTACTATCAAGTAGGAAATCTAATTAACTTTAGTTTCATTGAATTTCATTTTTATTTCCTTTCTATCCAAGGCTTGATGGAAAAGTGTTTACATGAAGCAACAAGGAAATTCAAGAACTGATAAACTTTTTAAAAATTTTTATTATTTTTATTTTATGTGTATGTGTGTATTGCCTGCATGTAGGTAAATGCACCTGTGTTGTGCAATGCCCGCGAGGTCAGAAGAGGCTGTTGGATCCCCTGGAACTGGAGTTAAGGACATTTGTTAGCTGCCATGTGGGTGCTGGGATTCAAACCTGGATCTTCTGCAAGAATAACCAGTGTTCTTAACCACTGAGCCATCTTCTCCAGCCCCAAGAACTGATAATTTGATATAACTAAGACCTTTCATATTATTATAATTATATGGAACTTTATTTACATATCCTTTATTTTATATTGAAGCCTTGAGTTCTCATGGAGAAAAAAACACATGATTTTAATTAAATATAAAATGAGCACTTAAACTTCCAAGTAGGACACATTTTCCCCCGAAAAGGAGAAATACGTGAGATTATTTGGACAATTATCACTAATTATTTAATTTATTCACATACTCACAAGTCTAAATAAAATGTGAAGACATAAACATCACATTTTGACTTCTTGTCTTCAATCCTTAAAGTAACAGTTTCTTGGACCCAGTAAAAATAAAATTTTCAAGTAACTCTATGTTGGCTGGGTGTGGGTGTCGCTGCTGGGCGGGTGTCTGGCTCTCTGCAGCTGCTGGGCGCCGGCGGCTCTGCAGATCGGCGGGTCAGCGGCAGGGAGTGCAGGCTCTGTGCCAAGGCAGGCTACCAGGCGCTGGCGGCTCTTCGGGTCGCTGCAAGCTGCCGGGTGGGCTGCGCCAATCTGCAGGGGGCTCAGGCTAGCTGCAGGACGCTCTCACTGTGCCCGTGGGACCACCAGCCGAGGCGGGGAGCGCAGGAACGGCAAACGCAGAAGCTTCGCGAGTGAATGTTGACGGGAAGGATAGCTTCTTCCGGGAAGACTGAATCACAGGACGGTCGCAGTCGCAGTGAGACACAGATCAGCCAAGTTCAATGATCTCAGTGATATAGCTCCGCTTTATTAGGGTGAAACTAGAAGATTTATAGTGTGGAGTCAGTAGCAAAAGCCTCAGCTGATAGGTGCTCTGTAGTATGCTTCATTTACATGTGGAGGTGGGCTTCTATGCTGTCAGACAGTGCCTGATTAAAACCTGGTAGTTTCTATGCCAGAGGTCATGTTTTAGATAAGGCATCTGTGACGGGCACTTCAAAGGTGAGCCAGGAAGAGAGCAGGAGGCGCCCTGCTGAAAAAGGGGAGTTTCTCCATCAGGTGCCAAGCAGGCTCGCGGCTATCCGGACATGGAGAGACTGCGACCCTAACAGCAGGGGTCCCCAACAACTCTATTTGAAGCTTTTATAGTTAATATAATCATTTATATATGATGTTATGATTGTTTTCAAGGCTGTAGATCTAATAGCTACATTACAATAAATATGGAGAAAAAAGGAGCATGACAAAATGACACACAAGAACACAAATTACCAAATCAATGTTATGATTTTTTTTAAACTGTATTTGTTTTTATGAATATAACTGTTTTTGTCTGTTTGCCTGTAAGTGTACCTGTACATACAATGCCGGCAGAGGCCAGAAGAGAGTATTGGATCCCCTGGAACTGGAGTTTCAGACCACTGTTAGCCACTGTGTGGGTGTTGGGAAACAAACCTTAGTCCTCTGCAAAAACAGTCAAGTGCTCTTGACTGTTGAGCCATCTCTCCAGCCCAATCATGATTTATTTTTAAAATTAAATGACATTATTAAAATATTTCTTGTTATTCGTTTACTTTTCCATTAACTTAAAAAAAAAAAAGTAAGGCACTTCATATTGCCTTCTGACTGCCTTCTCTTGCCTATAGCAAGTCAGCCTGGGTTTATCCTGGATGAGTCACAAAGCATTTCAGTTGTATTTTTAGAGGTACAGGGGTACAAAAGAAGTCCTTGATATGGAAACATTTAAAATAGCTTGTGTGGCTTTCTTCAGGAAGAAAGTATGTTGTCCACTGTCAGGACCACCACAGCACCCATTGAATATATAAACATCCATTCTTCAAAATACTTATGGTTCTATATCCTATTATTCAATGTGTAAAATAAAAATGCAACTGCCCTCCACGGAATTTTTTTGGGGGAGTCTTTTTGAGACAGGGTCTCCCTGTAGCCCCAGCTGTCCTGGAACTCACTACGTAGACCAGGCTGGCCTTGAACTCACAGAGATCCGCCTGCCTCTGCCTCCTGAGTGCTGGGATTAAAGACATGTGCCACCACGTCCAGCCCCTCCATAGAATTTTATGGGAAATGGAATCAGTTAGTTAACCTTGTCAAAATGGGCATTTCCCCGCTCCTTCAAAAAGTTATTTAGCTAAGTATAAATAACCAAATTGACTGTGATCCGAAAAAGCACAAACTTCATGAATAATCCCTTTTCTCCTCCTTGCTCTTTATTATTTATTTTTATGTGTATAAGTATATTGCCTGCATGTAAGTGTACCCATGTCCTGCAATGCCCACAGAGGTCAGAAGGCGTCAGATCCCCTGGAACTGGGGTTATGGACTGTTATTATTGCCATATAGGTGTTGGGAATTGAACCCCTGTCCTCTGCAAGAGCAGCTAGTGCTCTTAACCACTGAGTCATCTCTCCAGCCTCTCCTTGTTCTTTTAAAAAATTCAGAAAGTTGAAAATAATTTATGATATACTATATTGCAGTCCAAATTGTAGGTAAGAAAGAAAATTCAAGTGACATGGGAGACTGGAGGTGACTTTTCAAATACCAGTAACTTGCAGGATTTGCAGGTGAATTTTTCAATAGCATTGTTTTAATATTTTCTATAGCATGTGAATGTTTTTCGTTGATGAAACAGAATACATATAACATTAGATTTCAATTATTTGTATTCAACCATTGTTGTTGTTATTGTTGTTTGAGACAGGGTCCCCTTGCAGTCCCAGCTAGCCTGGAACTCACTATGTAGACCAGGCAAGCTTTGAACTCGCAGAGATCCACCTACCTCTGCCTCCCAAGTGCTGGGACTACAGGTGTGCACCACCACACCCAGTCCATTGTTGTATTTTAATATAAAACTTAAGGCTCTTCTTTCAAAATATATCTCAAGGTGAACTCAGTGTTTCACACCAGTAACTGCAGCACAGGACCAGTAACTGCAGCACAGGACAGACCAAGACAGAAGGATCACAAATCAGCTTGAGTTATGTAGGAGAGAGAGAGAGAGAGAGAGAGAGAGAGAGAGAGAGAGAGAGAGAAAAAACGGTGTAAAAGAAAACCAACAAAAACACACTGTGTGTTAAAAGCACTGGCTGCTCTTGCAGAGGACTGGGGTTTGATTCCCAGCACTCATGTGGTGGCTAACAACTGTCTGTAACTCCAGTTCCAGGGGAATCTAACACCCTCTTCTGACTTCCGCAATCATTGCATGACTTGGGTGTACCTACACACATGCAGGCAATACGCTCATATACACTAAAATTAAAAAATACATTAAGAAAGGAAGAAAGAGAAAGAGAGAGAAAGAAAGAAAAGGAAAGAATGAATGAAAGAAAGAAAGAAAGAAAGAAAGAAGAAAGAAAGAAAGAAAGAAAGAAAAAGAAAGAAAGAAAGAAAGAAAGAAAGAAATGGAGGAAGGAGGAGGGAGGGAGGAAGTCAATTTTGAAAATAGTAAAATACTCAATGGGAAGTTTTACTTACTTGGCAGGGAAACTGAAAAGAATACATTTTCACAATTTCAGAGGTGACAAAAAATCTATATTTCAAGTGGTTTCTGATCTTCAAAGGATTTGAAAATTGAATATAATGTTGCATACTCTTAACTAGATTTAAGTTCTATTGGACTATTTAATTACATACTTATGTTGAAAGAACTAATATTTGGTGATGCTTAATATATTGATTAAACTGACCTCCGGCATTTTTTAAATTTAATTTTTAAGTTAGCATGCAAAGTAATGGGTTTTCATAATTTTCATAGGTATTGTCATTACCCTCCTCCTTCTTGCCTCCTGTAACCCAGCCTCCCACCCTCACCGTGCCACCTAACCTGGTATCCTTTTTCCCTCTAAATAGTCCCTTCTATGACTTTGTGTTACATGAATTCTCTCAATATCTGTGGGGCCCTTAAGCTCCCTTACTCCCTCTCATGATGCCCTTTCCAGTTTTGTCGGGGGGGGGGGGGGGGGGGAGAGAGAGAGAGAGAGAGAGAGAGAGAGAGAATTACAATTCTTTCAAAGTAGAGACGAGGAACAAAAACATCTACCCTCATTTTGAGAAGTCACATGATAGGTGTGGGTGTAAACACACATGCAGATATTGATGGTTTTAAGATCTGTTTCATGGCTAATATTTTCTTAAGTAAACATTTTTTAGTTTCCTTTTAAATCCTCAGGCTAGTTTCAGGACCAACGGACTACAGCCGGTTCCGGCTCCTGGTAACCCAGGTGCCCAGGGCAACGCCGGCTTCTGTGGTCCTCCGTGGCCGCTGCAGCTCCGCGTCCTCCAGGGGACTCTGAGGTCTCTCCCACAACATTATTCATTCAACAATCATTTGATCAGCCAGACCAACTCGGGTCTCACTTTCAGCCTTAACACTGGGCAGTATCGCTGCCTTATTGACCCAGTGAGGTGGGGAAGACGAATCTCCGCCACTGCCTGGTAAATACAAGATGCGATCCTCTTATGCATTCAGTTTGTTTGGTTGATTGCTTTGGGGACAGGCTCTCCCCACGTAGCCCAGCCAGGCTATTCTGGAACTTTTACATAGAGCACAGACTGGCCTTGAACTTTAGATTCTCGTGCCAGTGCCTCAGGCTTCGGGATGCTACCACGCCCATCTCAAGAAAGGTGTTTTGGCAAAACCTTAGCCCTGCTCCATCAGTTTAGTCTCCTAGACAGACCTTTACTGGGACGCGTCAAGCCCTTCCCAAGCAGCAGAGGCTTGCAAGCCGTGTTGAGCCTTCGAACCAAAAGCCGGCACCGCTACGAGCGCCTAGGTCTGCAGCATCTCAGCCCGCGCGGGCCTAAGCGCCCAGGCCTGCAGCATCTCAGCTCCGAAGCGTCTGAGCACCCAGGCACGAAGAGGTCGAGAATGGCGCAGGTGCTTTCCAGCATTCAGTATCTCAGTCGGGTCTTTCCATCCAGTGAAGAAGCCAGGTCCTGAGACTCCACCGCGGAACTACAATTCCTAGTACCCGGGCTGCCCGGACTCCCGGAAGCCTATGCTTGGCCGACCGGAAGCAGCTGACAACAGGCCTAGGGTTAATTCAGTAAGAAAAGGGGGGCGGGAAGGGCTGTAGAGTACCTGTCAGTTCGCCACCATGAACGTGGTTTTTGCTGTAAAGCAGTATATTTCCAAAATGATAGAGGACAGCGGGCCCGGTATGAAAGTACTTCTCATGGATAAAGAAACGGTGAGTTTGCTTTTGCTCAATATTTGTGAAGGAAACCCTTCCTTAGAATAGCTGATCTCATTCCATTGTAGGATTTAGCGTTTAATTAATAATGATGGTCAGTTCTCTCTGGAACTGAAAAAGTTGTATAAAGCTTTCCCAGTGAGTTTGCAGTCTAAATGGCTCTAACCCGTGCCGAGAGACTTCTTGTACCTGAAACAATGCCTCTGTCAAGAAATCACTAATGTGTGAGACAGAGAGCACTCAAGTTGTTTTTAAAATAAACTGTTGGGGTTGAAGCTGCAAGGACAGGTTAATTTGTTGGCTACAACCTTAAAGAAAAACCTTAAAGGCAGTGAAAAAAATCCTTTTGAAGTTTATGCATTGTTCTTGTTCAGAGAGCATGGTTTTCATTTTAGTACATTACGACCTGTTTTGGATAATCAGAAAATGTCATTCCATTTATTAACATTTACATTACCCAGCTAAGTATTAATTTTTAAAAGGCTTAAATATCGACCCTTGTTTTCATTAGTCTGGACTAGCATAATGTTGATTAATTCTTTTTCTTTCTAGACTGGTATAGTGAGTATGGTCTACACACAATCAGAGATTCTTCAGAAGGAAGTATACCTCTTTGAACGCATTGATTCTCAAAATCGAGAGATCATGAAACACCTCAAAGCAATTTGTTTCCTTCGACCTACAAAGGTACTACAAAGGTTGAACTGCCATCTCCCCAAACAGATGCAGAACATTGAAATCATTAAGAAGGCAAAATAAATTTGTATTATCATTCGTGGCACCATAATTATCCTGTTTTGTCAGAGTT
The DNA here is from genome assembly GCF_000622305.1 of Nannospalax galili. NCBI lineage: Eukaryota > Metazoa > Chordata > Mammalia > Rodentia > Spalacidae > Nannospalax > Nannospalax galili. Next base: position 502,254 of record NW_008347230.1, read on the forward strand.
GTAACCTATGTCCTTTTCCTTTCCTTACCTCAATTCACCCTGTCAAGATATCTGTTAGGTTAACAGCTATTCCCAAAGCCACTAACTCCTAGAACCTACATCACTTTATTCCTGGAGTGACCACCATACCTAGCACTGAACGTCTTTACCATTTAATCTTTTAATCTTGAGCCTTTACCATTTTATTCACATCTATGCTTAGGAACCTATGGTGACTTGATTTTTCTCCTTTGATTACATCTTGTGACCTAGCAGTAAAAAATCCTCCTTTTGCTAGTTTGGTCTTCCCTTACATATTTAACTTTCATGTGCCCCAGTTCTGGTCCTGCATTATAGCCAACTGGTCCTAATATCATTCCTCCACATACTTATTCCTGTCCCTTATTTGTTTGTTGTCGATCTCTAAAAGTTCTTCAGCTATTTGCCAGTTTTTGTCCATCTCCTTACAAATCTGGCATCAGTGCCAGATTTCTTTTTTTTTTTTTTTTTGAGACAGGGTCTCCCTGTAGCCCCAGCTGGCCTGGAACCCACTGTGTAGACCAGGCTGGACTTGATCTCACAGAGATCCACCTGTGTACAACACTATACCTGCCTTCTTTCCATTTTTTAAACTTTTTTTGGAGGGTGGGGTGGGGGAGCATGTGCTGCAACATGCATATGGAGGTCAGAGGACAACTTGTAGGAGTTGGTTCTCTCTTTCTACCATATGGTTCCCAGATACCAAACTCAGGTTGTAGTTGTCAGCTTGGAGGCAGGTGCTGGTACCTGTTGTGCTGGTTCACTGGCTCCCTTCAGTGCCTTCTTTAAAAATACTTTCTGCTGGGCGTGGTAGCTCATGCCTTTAATCCCAGCACTTGGGAGGCAGAGGCAGGTGGATCACTGTGAGTTCAAGGCCAGCCTGGTCTACATAGTAAACATAGTAAGTTCCAGGCCAGCTGGGGCTACAGGGAGACCCTGTCTCACCAACTCTGTGAAGCTGGGTCAATTTTATTATTTACACATATATATTATTTTATTTTCTCTGTATGAGTGTATTGCCTGCATGTAGGTAGGTGCACCCATGTCACGCAGTGCTTGTGGAGGTCAGAAGAGGGTGTTGGATCTCCTGGAACTGAAGTTATAAATGGTTATTAGCCGCCATGTGAGTGCTGGGAATTGAACCTGGGTCCTCTGCAAAAGCAGCCAGTACTCATAACCACTGAGCCATCTCTCCAGCCCCCTTCAATATATATTTTTTATTGAATGTTTGTACATTTTATTGAATGTTTGTACATTTCATAGCATACATCTTAGTCATATTTAGATACTGTCCCCTATTTGCACCCCCACCCATACTCCACCTACCAGATTTCAGTTATTCTGTCATATATGTTAAGGCCTATGGAGTCAAGTGTGTGTACCCAAATGTCCCTCAGTGTGAGTTCGTTCATTCATTGGAGCCTGGTTAGCCTATCTAGCATCACTCCCTTAAAGAAGTCCAACTCTCTCTCTTGCCCAGCAGTGATCAGCTACCAATAGTTCCTCAGCTAAGATTAGGGCTTTTTACCCATTTCCCCAGATCTATGTTGGGTTTTGTCTGATTGAGTTTGCATGGGTCTTGTGCATGCTCTCACTATTGCTGTAAGTTCATATGAGCAAGTTCCCAGAGTCCTAGAAGAGTCTGTTTCTTTATGGTTCTGCACCACCCCTGGCTCTTAACAATCTTTCCACCTCCTCTTCTGCAATGGTCCTTGAGCCCTGGGTGGGGAAGGTTTAATATAGGAGTCCTATCCAGGAACATTAATTTTTTTTAATATTCTCTCTCTCCCTCCTTCCCTCCCTCCCTCCTTCCCTCCCTCCCTCCTTCCTCTGAGGCAGGGTTTCTGGAACTCATTTTAAAGACCAGACCTCAAATTTGTGGCATTCTACCTGCCTCTGCCTCCTGAGTGCTGGGATTACATGTATCTGCCACCATCCCTCACTTTTATATTCTCTTGATTCATATTTATGTTCCTCAGTTCTAATGTACTTTAATCGTGTTTGTACATTATGTACTTCCCAAAAATGAAAAGTTGATTATGTCACCCTGCTTGAAATCACTGACCGACTTCCTCTTGTTGCCTGCAAAGTGCAGTGTGGTCTAGTCCTAGAACTTTTTGAGCCTCTTTTGACACTCTATCCAAACCCCCCCACCCCCCCACCCTTTCTGGCCTCTGCACATACTCACAGGCATGCACACCCACAGGCATTTATACAATGTATACACACACAAATATTTTTTAAAAAACAAAATGTATATAACAAAGATATATATTTTTTTTTTCTTTTTTTGGTGTTTTTGAGACAGGGTCTCCCTGTAGCCCCAGCTGGCCTGGAGCTCACTGTGCAAAACAGGCTGGCCTCAAACTCACAGAGATTCACCTGCCTCTGCCTCCTAAGTGCTGGGTCTAAAGGCATACTCCACCACATCTGGCCTAAATGACAATTTTAAAAACTTTTCCCAATAAATAGGCAATGTGTATTTCCTGTTTGTTTACTTGTTTGTTTTTAGACAGGATCTGGCAGTGCAGCCCAGATCTAACCTCAAACTCACCATCCTGCTTCTGCCTCCTGAGTGAGCACCATCATCCCCAGTTGCAATGAATATTTCCTAAAACTATTTTTAATACTGTAATGAAATGTGATTAAAAAAATTTTAAATGATGCATCATATTTAGTTTGAGGGCCCAATTTATATTGAAATTTCCAAGCTGGAGAGATGGCTCAGTGGCTAAGACCACTAACTACTCTTGCAAAAAACCTGGTTCAATTCCTGGCACCCACATGGTGGCTAACAACTGCCTGTAACTCCAGTTTCAGGGGATTTGACACCCCCTTCTGACCTCCATGGGCATTGTAGAACACAGGTGTACTTACATACATGCAGTCAGTACATGCATACACATAAAAAACAAAATTAAAATAATAAAATATATTGAAATTTACCACATTTTAGTACTAAAAAAATAGATGAAATGCGCATTAGGATATTCTGTGATTAGAATTGTGATGTTTTGACAAGATAAAAAGAACTGTTGGGAAAATAAAAAAGAACTGTTGGGGTGGGAAGGGAGATGCTGGCAAGATGGCTCAATGGTTAAGACCGTATACTGCTCTTACAGAGGACCTAAGTTCCTTTCCTAGCACCCATCTGGATGGCTTACAACTGCCTGTGACTAGCTCCAGGGATCTGATTCCTATGGTCTCCACAGGCACTTGCACTCATGTGCATGTACCTTGACACAGACACACATAGTCTTTAAAAATCTTGATTTTTTTTTTGCGTCTAACATTTGTTATTCTGTTTTTTTAAATGTAATTATTGAAAGGGCCTTTGCCTGATATTTGTAAATGCTTCACAAACATTGCACGTGTGTACTCTTAGATCTCAGTTGAATTAGTTAATTGAATATATTAGCTAAATTTAATATAGTTAATTATATTTTCTCTTGTTTTTAATGAACTATACACATTTTGATGTCCTAAATAAGAAATCTGGTCAGATGAATACAGTTTACTGACAAGTAGCTTGAGGCAAATTTGCAAAAGTAATAGCAATTTTATGTTGTATTTTAACATGTATCCTTTGTAGTTTCATCTTAATTTGACCAAGATAATGCAGTTATATGTATAATATTGAATCATGTATAATATTCTAACCATTATATTTAATGTATTTCTTTTTTGAGTTTAAAATGTGTTTATTGAAGAATATTTTTAGGAAAGAGGCACTTTTGATTTGTCATTTTTAAAAAGTACATTTCTTTATGCTGTAGAATAAAAGTAATATAAAGAAGACAGAGTTAAGCTGCTTTCTGTGGAACTGTCGGAGAGTACAGAACAGTGTTGTCATTTTTGTAAAGTTAGAATAAGTTAAGAAAAAGTCTCTTCTATGTTCTCCTCAAAAAGCAATGAATAATAACAGAAGAGGGCATTAAAAAAGCCATTTTTTCCCCTCTATTCATTCGGTAGTATTGGAGCCAGTATTTTTACCATCACAGGCTACAATTTTCACTTTGTCCACTTTAATAAGCTCTGTCACTTCTCTGAATTCAACATCATTCAATACAAAAGTCCAGACATTATCGCAGAATCTGTCTGTATTTAGAGAGCCCCTGAAATTGACTCTGTTCCTGACCCTCTAGCCAATGCTGAATTTTTAACTGTATCAAACTGAAGTAGAACTCGAAGGGCAAGTTGGGGGGTGATCTGTTGAGACTGTATGAGCTCATCAAGGCTCTCTTGAAGACTGTTTCCCAAAGTTGTATTTCTGTATAACTGATATTCCATGGCTTAGAAGGAAGCCAATGCTTTGTCTTTAGAATTGCATTGATGTCCTGAGGAAAGGCGCTGGTTGCCGCTGCCCTTGCAGAGCCGGGCCTGAGCCGGAGCCCCTGGGCGGCCAGTACGCGACTGCCTCAGCCGTGGAAATTTTAATGTATTTCTTGTTTATTCCCAGCCTTCATTGCCCAATATAGGTATAGTCTTGACCTTAGAATACAGTTACTTCATCTGGTATGTGAAGCACATTTTAAATTTTCCAATAATCTTATATAGCCACTCCCTATATAAGCCACTCTGAGTAAATCAATCAGTGGATGGTGCTTAGTACTTTAACTTTTTTTTTTTCTCATTTATTTATGTGTGTATGCAAGTGGGAAGGTCAGAGGTCAGTTCTCTTCACCATATTCATCCTGGGAGTGGAACTCAGGTAGTCAGTCTTGATAACAAGTGCCTTTACCTACTGAGTCATCTCCCCAGCCCTGTACCTTTTTTACTTAAGCAACTCTGCTCATATTTTGTTTGTTCTTTATTTTCTAGGAGAATGTGGATTATCTGATTCAGGAGCTCCGAAGACCCAAATATAGCATCTATTTTATTTGTAAGTATGTTAGTTCACTTTTAGTCATGTATGTATATCTCAGCTGGTTCTAGCCATTGAGGACCTCACCCCACTAAATTTGCAAATCCATCACTTTAAAGCTTGTTTGATTAGTGACTTTCAGAATATTATGGCCAGCACTCCTCTTTCTGAGAGCTAAATATAATTTCCATTCATTGCTTAGATAAAAAGGTTTTTAAGTTTCGCCTTGCTTTTTAAGCTGATTTGTAAGCCCAAAAGTATAAGTAACCAAATTTCATATTCTAACTCCACCAAAATGTTTACTTATTCCTGGGTTTCTCTTACTAATTACAGTATAGACACTAATACTTTAGGGAAGTGGCTATATAAGATTATTGGAAAGTTAAAAATGTGCATCACATACCAGATGAAATGGTCTCACTTCTCTCTGCTGTTTTCATAGGTGCATGAAGTACAAATCACCAAGCAATTGTCTCTTCTGTAGGGAGTGCCTAGGGCAGGTCTGGAAAGAGGGAGGTCTGTGGTTGCTTTGCCTAGCTAACGGGACTTTTCTAGTTCTGCTATGGGAGTTACAGCTACTCTCCTCTAGATGTCAGTGTTGGTCTTTGTAGGATTAGTTCAGTGTCTGAAACCAGTTCCAAAACGAACCAAACAGCACACCGAAAGCAGTACATTTGAGAGGTTTTCTTTTGTTTTGTGTTGTGTTGTGTTTTATTGGTTTCTTTGACAGAATCTCACCTTGTAGCCCAGCTGGCCTGGAACTCACTATACAGACCAGGCAGTGGCTTAAACTTACAGAAATCTGTAAGCAGATTAAAGGTGTACATAACTATGCCCAGCTCAGAGTTTTTGAACTTATTGAAAAGCTTTACAATTTTAGGGTTTAGACCATTGTCTAAGATATACATGTTTTTCAACACATACTATTCAATAATGATGCCAAAAATTAACATTTGTAGTAAGGACGCTCTATTTTATAAAGAGTCGTCACATATTTTATTTCATTTGAGCCTTTACCACACCCACCAGGTAAAAATCTTTATTTATTTGTTTGTTTGTTTATTTATTTATTTATTTATTTTTGTCTTTTTGAGACAGGGTCTTTCTGTATCCCCAGCTGACCTGGAACTCACTATATAGACCAGGCTGGCCTCGAACTCACAGAGATCCACCTGCTTCTGCCTCCTGAGTGCTGGGATTAAAGGCATGTGCCACCACGCCTGGCTAAAAATATTTTTTAATAGTTTCTTATCCCTATTTTTTATTTGTTTTGAGTTTGAGTTAATAGTCATAGTTTTTATTTTTTAAATTAAACCATTTTAAAAATTAATTGTAGATTCACATGTGCTGTGGTTTGTCTCTCCAAAACCCAAGTTGAAATTCAATTTCTATTATGAAATATTAAGAGATGGGACTTTTTTTTCTTTTTTTGAGGCAGGGTCTCCCTGTAGTCCCAGCTGGCCTTAAACTCACAGAGATCCGCCCACCTCTGCCTCCCAAGTGCTGGGATTAAAGGTATGCGCCACCATGCCCAGCAAGAGATAGGACTTTTAAGAGGTAGTTAATCTACTCCTTTTTAAAAAACATTTATTATTTTTATTTTATGTGTATGATGTATTGACTACATGTAGGTAAGTGCACCTGTGTCATGCATTGTCGGCAGAGGTCAGAAGAGGCTGCCAGATCCCCTGGCGTTACAGACAGTTGTTAGCTGCCATGTGGGTGCTGGGATTCAAACCTGGGTCTTCTGCAAGAACAGCCAGTGTTCTAAACCACTGAGCCACCTCTCTGGCCCTGTTAATTTGCCGTTATGATTGCTGTACTAGTGTGTTAAGAATGAGTCTGCTGTAGAAGGCTTGGTCACCTTGCCTCTTAACATATGTTCCCTGAGCTGCCTCTAGACTCTCAGTAAGAAAGTCCTCACAAAATTCAGCCCTTAGACTAGGCCCTTTGGAACAGAACTGTGAGCCAAAATAAATCTTTTTTCTTCAACTTACCCAGACAGAAGTATTGTATTAGCAGCAGAAGGCAAACTAAATCAGCATATAGTTATGAAAAAGTACAGAGATCCCATAAACCTTTACCACTTCCCCCTGGTGCAGCATCTATATGACAGTGTGGTATCTCAACCAGGCTATTAACAGTGGTACAATCAAGCAGCAGAGTCTTTTGCCCCATAAGTGTCTCTTATATTGATTGCTCTTTTGTTATGTTAAAGGCATGTACTACCACACCTGGCTCCTATCTCTCCCTAAGAAAAATTTTTAAAAGTTTATTTGTATTTTTAAAAATTTATTATTTTTTATATGTATGAGTATATTGCCTGCATGTCAGAAGAGGGCTTCAGATTCCCCTGGAACTGGAGTTAAGAACGGTTCATAGCTGTCATGTAGGTGCTGGGAGTCGAACTTGGGTCCTCTGCAAGAGCAGTCAGTGCTCTTAACCACTGAGCCATCTCTCTAGCCCTCCTAAAATTTATTTTTATTTTTATGTATATGAGTGTTTTGCCTCCATGTATATAAGTATACCATGCATGCAGTGACCACGGAGGCCAGAAGAGGGTGTTGGATCCCCTGGAACTGAGTTACTGACAGTTGTTAGCTGTCCTGTGGGTGCTGAGAACTGAACTTGGGTCTTCTGCAAAAGCAACAAGTGCTCTTAATTGCTGAGCCATCTCTCCAGCTCTAGGACTGGTGTTTTTCATTCAGCATAACCCTTGGGTTGTACATATCAATTAATTTCTTTTTATTGCTGAGTAGTATTCCATTGTGTGTTCATTTAACTATTCACCATTGAAGAACATCTGATCTGTTTCCACTTTTACTTTTTCAGATAGAGCTGATATAAATCTCTGTTAATGGCTTTTGTGTGAACATGGTCTTCATTTCTTTGGAATTAAATCATGCCCATTAGCACAAGTACTGGGTAACATGGTAGTCACACGTTTAATGACTAAGAAACTGATAAATGTTTTCCAGAATAACTGTACCAATTTACATTTCTACTGGCAGTATATGAGTAATTGTATTGCTACAGTCATTTGATAGTGGCTTTTTTAGCCAATGTGATGGGTGTGTAGTCATCCTAGTATTTTTTAGTCTGATTACCAGGTATAGTCTGTTTTGTATATGTGTGATCTTTGTTTTCCCTGTGTTTCTGGTTTCTTGTTTGTTTTGTTGGTTGGTTGGTTGTTTGGCTTGGTTTTTGTGTTTTTGAGACAGGGTCTCCCTGTAGCCCCAGCTGGCCTGGAGCTTGCTATGTAGACCAGGCTGGCCTTGAACTCACAGAGATCTGCTTGCCTCTGCCTCCCAAGTGCTGGGATTAAAGGTGTGCACCACCACTCTCATCTCCCTGTGTTTCTGAATTTAAGTAAATATATAATAGAATCATGGTTTTGCTGAGTCTCTCTTCTAAGAATTGAATTGTAGTAAAAGACCCTTCTTCTAAAGAATGTTCTTTCATGTAGTAGTTGAGATTAACAAAAGATAATAAATCTACTGTTTATAAAGATTACCTGATATAGGGTATAAATATATATATAGCAGGAAAAAAATTATGTTAGTACTAAATCCTATAAAGTATAAACTGTTGAAAATCTTAGGGCATGACAATCAGTTTCAGAATTTTATTTGGTTGAAGTAAACTAAAATAAATTTTTATATAGTAATTTTATCATTATAGACTTTTAGAACAATTTAAGTTAGCACTAGACTGACCTATTTTAACCTCATTTTTAATAATTTTAGGTCTACTGGCATCTCTTAATTTAAAAATGTATTATGGAAAATCTTAAATGTATATAAGTAAAATAGTATGATAAATGCCAGTGTACCCAACACCTAGTTTCAACAATTACTGCACCATACCCAGTCTTGTTTGAGCTATGGTCCCATCTTCTCCCCCACCAATATTATTAGTAGTAGTAGTAGTAGTAGTAGTAGTAGTAGTAACAATAATAATTCTTGGTCTTTTTGAGACAGGGTCTCCTGGTAGCCTCATCTGGCCTGGAACTTACTATGTAGAGCAGGATGGCCTTGAACTCACAGAGATCCTCCTGTCTCTGCCTCCCAAGTGCTAGGATTAAAGGTGTATGCCCCTATGCCCGGCTCCCACCAATATTATTCTGAAACAAATCTAAGATGTCATATAATTTCATCTGTAGATACTTCTTTTTCCTAATTTTTATTTTTTTAATTGAATTTTCCTGATTTTCAAACAATATAATTTGATGGTATTTAGATCATGCCCGCATTCACACCTCCCTTGTTGCCCCCCCACCCAATTTAGTATGCTGTATTATAAATAATAAGGCTTGTAGAGTCTAACTTGTGTCCCTAAATGTCCTTCAGTGTGGGCCTATCCACTGGGGCCTGGTTAGCCTGCCAAGAGTCCCATTCTTGAAAGAGACTGACTCTGCCCCTCCCAGATGCCATCAGTTGCCACACTTTCTTTAGGTGGGGTTGGAGCTCTTTACCCAAGCCTCACATCTCTTCTGCTATTTTTTCTGGTTTGAGCTTGCATGGGATTTGTGCATGCTGTCACCATTGCTGTGAGTTCATATGAGTAACTGACCAGCTGTCTGAAAAGTTTCTGTTTCCTTGTGGTCATTTACCACCTCTTACAGTCTTTCTACCCCCTCTTTTGAATGATCCTTGAGCCTTGGGAGGCAGATGTTTGATATAGGTGTCCTATTCAGGGGTAAGCACTCTGCAGTCTCTTGTTCTCTTCACATTGACCATTGTGGGTTTCAGTGTTAAGCACCATCTGGTCCATAAGGAAACTTCTCTGGTGAGAGTTGAAAGATGCATTAACCTAATAAAGCACAGAAGCTGTATACTAACTGATGCACTGTATAGTTGTCAGAGATTTTTTTTTCTCTTCAACATCCAGGTGTCCCATAGAAAGGCTCAGCTCGCAGATTCCCCACCAACCAGAGAACTGACGTCTCTCCAGACCAGCAACACCTCATTCCCCGTAGATATTTCAATATGCATCTTTAATGGAGACAAATTCATTTAAAACAATGCCATTGTTACATCCAAATAAAAATTAAAAGTAATTCCTATTTTCTTTTTTTAACATTTTATTTATTATCTTTATTTTATATGTATGAGTATTTTGCCTTCATGTATGTAAGTGCACCATGTGCTACAATGCCTGCAGAGGCCAGAAGAGAGCATTAGATCCCTTGGAACTGGACAGTTGTTAGCTGCTATGTGGGTGCTGGGAATTGAACTTTTTCTTTTTATAAAGCTTTTTTTTTTTTTTTAATGTGTATGCGTGTATTGCCTGCATGTAGGTAAGTGCACCCGTGTCGTGCAGTGCCTGCAGAGGTCAGAAGAGGCTGTCAGATCCCCTGGGACTGGAGTTACAGACAGTTGTTAGCTGCCATATGGGCCCTGGGATTCAAACCCAGGTCTTCTGCAAGAACAACCAGTGTTCTTAACTGCTGAGCCATCTCTCCAACCCCAGCAGCAAGTGTTCTTAACTCCTGAACCATCTCTCCAGCCCCATGATTCCTATTTTCAAGCACTCCATTCAGTGTTCAGATTTCAAATTCTGTTGTGTCTCTTTTTCCCCCATTGTTTGTTTGAACCAAGATCAAAATACAGTCCACATGTTGGAACTGACTGGTCAGTATGTTGTTTCCTTAGATCTTCTTCACACAGCTTATTCATTGAGGAAGCCAGTAACTTTTCTGTACCCTGACTCTGTACCCTGATTACATCTCTAAATTTGTAAGAGAATTTGGAATCTTAATGGATTAAGTTTTAGTTTCTTTTTGGCAAGAATACTAAATAGGTGATGTATGATTTCATGAATGGTTTCTTCCTTGTGATATTACCAGGTGTTATTGTTCAGTGCTCACACCGGTCCATCTGTTGATTCACTAGGAGTTGGGAGTAGGAGGGAGTTGATATTCTGTCATTAACATTTAGTGTTTGTTTTTAGATGAAATGTTTCTATAAAAAATTTCCCTCATTTTTTATTTGGTGCAGTTTACACATAGAAGAGAGGGTAAAATTTTCCTTCATTCCCTATATTTACAATATTTAATGATTTGATTCTGTGGTGCTAATGTCTATAATGATGCTGTTTTTTTAAAGCATTACTTTCTGGATTTTAGTATATTTGTGCTACTGATTTCAACTTGAAGGCCTGTGGCTTTGATACCACAATATTTACTAAACTTCACTTACTCATTAGACTTTAACTATCAGGCCTGTTTAAGTCTAATTGCAGCAAAGCTGATGTACTTTGAGTCAAAATGCAATTTTTATATCTGTTTCAGATTTCAGTAATGTGATCAGCAAGAGTGATGTTAAGTCGTTAGCCGAAGCTGATGAACAGGAAGTTGTGGCTGAAGTTCAGGTAAACATGTGGAGCCTGTAACACATCTCTTGTGACTCTTCAAAAAGTTTAGTCTAAAAATAGGAAGGTGCTGTCTTATCAGACCAAATAAATGTGCCAGACTAAGAAAGTCTGGAAGTGGTATTAAATTGGATAGAAACAGAATTAAAGGAATCAGTGGGAAGAATCAGAGTGGGTTGATGAACTGGCAGGAAGGTTTCACAGGGTTAGTGATGGAGTCAGATATGTATGTTCTGCGTTAGTTTTATCAGTCTTACTTTAAAACCTTCAATGAGACTATGCTGATTGGAAGAGAATTGGAATCGTTATGAGCAAGGTTTTCAATGTTCTGTTTTAAAAAGATTCATGTTTTGGTAGCTAATAAACAGACCTTGTCATTTTGAAAGTCCTAAGGATTTATTTTGTATGCTATATAATATAGCACATTAGTACATATTATGTTACCCTTCCCTTCTTGAATAGTTAGGTGTTCTTGAATATATCATAAAATTTGAATATATTTGTCACCTACATGAAGAATACTGTCTTCACAGGCTGCAAATAAACTAGTTTTGAATTTTTCAAAAGAATATGCTAGGTAATAAACATGTAAAAATAATGATCTATTTGGAATCATATTCTCCTTCCCAAGAGTATATTGGACAGCAAAGTTCCTTTTTAGCAAGTGTAATATAACATTGTGTATCCTATAGCAGTGTTTGATTTTTACTAATTCCTAAATACATTGATGTGTGCACTTCTAAAACTTTTTTTCTTTTTTGAAACAGGGTCTCCCTGTAGCCCCAGCTGGCCTGGAACTCACTATGTAGACCAGGCTGGCCTTGAACTCATAGAAATCCACCTGCCTCTGCCTCCCAAGTACTGGGACTACAGACATGCGCCACCACGCCTAGCCCACTTCTACAATTTTTTAAAAGAAGATTTATCATTATCTTTGGTGTTTTGTATTTATTTTAATTCCCCCACTGCTACTCAATTATTATTTGAACATTTTTGTGCCTCTTTTACACCTCATGTAGCCATTTGATTATGTCACTTGATACAATTGCAGTTTATTATCAGCTGACCTTGATGCTTTCTTTGCAGGAATTTTATGGTGATTACATTGCTGTGAATCCACATTTGTTTTCCCTCAATATTTTGGGTTGCTGTCAGGTATGGAAGGAAAGGATTTTCAAAATAAGTTAATCAAGTGGGAGTTAATTCATCAAGTAATTGGGGTTAACAAAGAGGAAATTAAAGTGTTTTCTTTTACTATATTTTAACAAAAGGGTCGAAACTGGGATCCAACCCAGCTATCCAGAACAACTCAAGGACTGACGGCGCTTCTTTTATCTCTGAAGAAGTGCCCCATGATTCGTTATCAGCTTTCTTCAGAGGCAGCAAAGAGACTTGCAGAATGTGTTAAGGTATAGTATTCACTGTTCTGGTTCTAGAACCTCAAGGCTAGTCATTTTCCTGTCATGGTTAAGAAACTATCAGAAATGTTTTCTCTATAGCAAAAGAGAATATATGTTGTTTTTATTGGCAAAGAAGTAGGGCTATATAATTCAAAATAAGAAAAAAAAGCAATAAATTAGTGCTAAGACCCATAGGTTTAATGTAAGATATAGTCACAGCTATTTAAGATTTTTGGGTTCAGCTAAACTACTGTGAAATAGAGTTTCAAATCCAAATTTCTTTTTTGTTTAGTTTTGTTTTATTTTGTGGTGGTTTTGTTTGAGACAGAGGCCCCTGTTGCCCCAGCTGGTCTGGAACTCACTATGTAGACCAGGCTGGCTTCCATCTTGCAGATATCTTCCTGCCTCCGCCTCACAAGTGTTGAGACTAAAGGTGTAGGCTATTATGCCCAGCAAGTCCTAACTTCTTAAATATAAAACTTTATGAAGCGTTTGAACCTGTTTATAAAATGCTTGTGAGGGTGGGGAAAACTGCTACATGTTTCTTACTTATTTCCTATTTTAAGTATCTCTATCTGCAGCCAAGTGGTTGACCAAACCGTTCTTTCCTTTCACTTACAGCAAGTGATAACCAAAGAATATGAACTGTTTGAATTCCGGCGGACAGAGGTTCCTCCATTGCTGCTTATTTTAGATCGCTGTGATGATGCCATCACCCCACTCCTCAACCAGGTGCAGAGCCCTTTGTTAGCATAAAAAAGATGATTTTAAGTGGCATTCATCAAAATGTAAATATGGAGATAGTGTCCATTTTATTCACCTCTTTGATTTCAGCTCTTCTTGGGTTTTGCCTGTATTTTCTGGTGTTTTGGTGTCACTATTTTTCCAGTCATGCCGTTGCTGACACCTGCTTCTGCTTACTTTTCCTCTCTCTGCCACTCCCACGCCTAGTCAAGGCAGTTTCTACATTGTGGATTTGGATTTCCAGTGTTTCGTTCTGTCCACTCTTTTCTGGCCTTTTTTTCTCTTGTGTTGGTGTAACCCTAATCTCTTGCAGTAATAGTGAAATAGACAATTTTATTCATTAATTTCTATAAAACCAGTGTTGTTAAATTGCAACTCCCAACTTAAATTACAACTTCTGGCCTAAAAATCTTTGTTAGTTCCCATTTGCCTACTGGGTTTAAAATGAACTCTTGAATTTGGCATCCAAGAACCTTTACAACAGTTCACTGCTACATAGATGCTATGTGGTTCCTTGCCATCATGCTTTTAATGTGACCTTTGTCTACACTCTGGAATGTCTGGAATGCCTCCTCTTCCCCTCTTCACCTATCAAAATATTTCTCCCTTGAAAGCACTCAAAAACCACATAACATCTCTGTACAGACTGTTCTTTAGTCAGGCGTGGTTTCTTCTCCCTAAGAATCATTATAAAACTTTGTCTCCATTGTGTTTGTTGCTGCACTTGCCAAATTGTACCTTTGTTTTCACACTGTCCCAGCTTATTTGTTCCTTTAAGGCAGGCCTGTGGCCCCCAGAATTCTTCTGCAAGTATAAGCATAGTTCTTTGCATGCAGTTCTGTTCTCTTGGCAGTGATTTTGGGTTTAGAGAGGAAGGTGTAATCTATCGTCTCAGTTTCTTCTCATCTCATAATGTTACTGCCAAGACTGATTTGCTGTGGGATAACTCTTCTCCAAAGTACGAGGTGACCCTGTATTCTTAAAATCCAAAAGTCATGTCTGTTCACCACAGAAACTTTTGATAATATAAAAAAGTGGAAAGACTAGGGACTGGAGAGGTGGGTCAGTGATTAAGAGCACTGGTTTCGTTCCCAGCACCCACGTGGTGGCTAACAACTATCCATAGCTCCAATTCCAGGGGATTCAATGCCCTCTTTTGGCCTCTGCAAGCACCAGGCATGCACATGGTGCATATACATACATGCAAAACACTCATTTTCATCTTTTTTGAAAAAAATCTTTTTAAAAAATAGAAAGAAAAATAATTACCTATAATTCTGTATCCCAAAGAAAAGCAACCATTTATTCAACAAATTTCACTGAGAACCTATTATGTGCTATGTATTGAATTATGTATTGAATATAAGAGGTTAAAAGATAGAATCTCTGTCCTCAAAGAACCTATGGTCCAATGCGAAAAAGAGAAGACAGATTTTGCTTTTACAGTAAGTGCTTTGGTAGAACTACAGAAGCTACTGTCCACAGAAGCATAAAGTTTTTGTTATATGTACTGTAAATGCCATAATGGTTCTTACTCATTCAAGGATTCCTTTGGTAAATCTTTTAGGAAATAAAGCACCTTCTTTTGGGCTGGAAACATGGCTCAGCAGTTAAGAGCATTTGCTGCTTTTGCAGAGGAGTCAGGCAGCTCAAAGCAGCATGTAAATAAAAATAAATAAAATTTAAAGCACCTTTTATTATCTCAAAGTTTTTCTTGACCTAGTTTGTTTAATATAAATGTATATACAGCTGGGCATGGTGGTGCACGCCTTTAATCCCAGCACTTGGGAGGCAGAGGCAGGTGGATCTTTGTGAGTTTGAGGCCAGCCTGGTCTACATAGTGAGTTCCAGGATAGCTGGGGCTACAGAGAGACCCTGTCTCAAAAAGACCAAAAAAAAAAAAAAAAGATAAATGTATATACATAAATAGTTCTAGCATTTGGATTCTAGATTTAGAAATATTTTCTGGAAAATATTTAGTTTTGTAAAAATTCATTCTCCAGAAATAGTGAGAAGGCAAACTTGGGGCATTTCTCCTTTTTACTTTTTTTTTTTTTTGAGACAGGGTCTCCCTGTAGCCCCAGCTGTCCTGGAACTTGCCTTGTAGACCAGGCTGGCCTTGATCTCACAGAAATCTACCTGCCTCTGCCTCCAAGTCTGGGATTAAAGGTAAGTGTGCCACCATGTCTTTTTTTTTCCTTTTTCTTTTTGAGATGAAGTCTTGCTATGTAGCTCAGGCTGGCTTCAAAATCGTTGAAATTCTACTACTTGAGCTCCCCAGCACTTAGATGGCAGGTGTACGCCCCCCACGCCTTGCTCTAAGTAATT
>NW_008347230.1:518446-552783 GCF_000622305.1 Nannospalax galili
TCCCAGATAGTAACCCAGCATAGAACTGGGAAAATGAACAGCACACCCCAATCTTATCCAAAGGAATATTGACAACTGATTACCGTTAGATGAGGAACAGCTGACCCTCCTTTCTACTTTTTAACCAGACATTTACATTACATAAAGGCTGGAAATCAGTCCTCCTTTACAATGCATACTTGATAAAAATATAATATAAAATGGATTCAGAGACAAGTGTCTGAATATGCCAGTGTTTTGATTAACTCACAAGGTTTTTTCTGATAATATTATTGCTCTCAGGATAAATATAGCACCACTCAGATCTGCAATTCTACTTTTTAACCAGACATTTACATTACATAAAGGCTGGAAATCAGTCCTCCTTTACAATGCATACTTGATAAAAATATAATATAAAATGGATTCAGAGACAAGTGTCTGAATATGCCAGTGTTTTGATTAACTCACAAGGTTTTTTCTGATAATATTATTGCTCTCAGGATAAATATAGCACCACTCAGATCTGCAAGAACACACTTCTCATGCTGCAGAAAACCACAGAAGCGCACAGGAAATGGTACAGCTTGTAACTGCAATACCAATATAGCCCTATCTGTGAAGCCAAAAATATACTCTTAATTCACAGGCAAAAATTAGAGCTAATGATAGATATAATTTGCTTTCTTCTATCAAGAATATTAATCTTGCTACACTTCTTCCAAAGTGTGAAATGTAAAAGTGTTTTGACTTTTTGAGTGTTTAACCAATTAAAATGACAATCTTAATACTTACTATAGGACACAGTATTCATAAAATCTGAACTCAATAGAGAATCTAATCTTTGTGTAAAGCAGGCTAGTTGTTTGTTAAGAATATTATCAATATTTATTTTCCTAAATACTTGGTATTTCCATGTTTTGCCAGTTATCTGTTTGTTTTATTTTGTTTCATTCTTATTTAGTGGACGTACCAGGCCATGGTCCATGAACTACTGGGCATAAACAACAGTCGGATTGATCTTTCCAGAGTGCCAGGAATCAGTAAAGACTTAAGAGAGGTGGTCCTATCTGCTGAAAATGATGAATTCTATGCTAATGTAGGTGTCTTTTAAATTATTTTTATGTAAGAAAGTCATGATTGGCTTGTTAGAATGAAGGCAGATGTGGGATTTCGTGTGAAAGAATAACAGAGGCCTCCTACAGTTAGGCTGCATCTCAAGGGGAGGCGAAAGACTTGGGTGCTGGGCCTTTAACAGCATTTTCTTTCACAGAGATCACATAGTTATTTACTTCTGTCCCTGCTAGTGGCTCCTTATGAGAATAATAATGGTATTCATCTCTAGTATCCTGGCTAATATCCAGATTTGGTAATTAAAATGGAATTTGTCTTTCAAGTCTGCTCAAAATTCTTCTTTACTTCTTTTTTTTTTTTCGTCTTTTTGAGACAGGGTCTCCTTGTAGCCCCAGCTGTCCTGGTACTCACTGTGTAGACCAGGCTGGCCTCAAACTCACAAAGATCCGCCTGACTCTTATATTGTCTGAAATCAGACTAGTTTATGAACTGTACTGCCAATTTCCTTCTTCACAGAACATGTACCTGAACTTTGCAGAGATTGGTAGTAATATAAAGAATCTAATGGAAGACTTCCAGAAGAAGAAACCAAAAGAACAGCAGAAACTAGAGTCCATAGCAGATATGAAGGTAAACCAAGCATGGGTGACTTATACATGAGGCATCGATGTAACTGTTTATATATGCAACATTTCTGGAATATTTGGGGTCTGATTTCTACCTTGATTTTTTGTTTGTTTTGTGTTTTATGGAGTGGAGAGTGGTATTTGAGACTGACCTGTTACTGGTTATATATCCCAGGCCAGTCTCAAACTTGTACCAGTCTTTCTGCCTTAGCCTCCCAAGTACTGGAATTACAGGTTTGGGTTACCATGCCTAGCTTTTTGTTGATTTGTGTTTTGTTTGTTTGGTTTTTGAGACAGGATTTCATACTGTAGACCAGACTGACTTCCAGCTCAGCCATGTAGACCTCAGTAGCCTGGAAACCATGGCATTGCTCATGCCTTGGCCTCCCAGGTGCTGGGCTTTCAGGCAATAGTTACCACATCCAGCAAGTCACTTTGTTTAATTTGAGTTTCTCTTTAATAAACAATACAGTGAAAAATTCATCCTAAGTCATATGCTTCCATTTTTTTCAGTCATATTTGGCCTCCTTAAAGACTCTATTGATACATGCCAGCTTTTCTTAAACACAATAAAATGCCATGTGAGTGAGAATTGTAGTACCTTACCTGGGCAGGAAAATAACCCCTGACTTTTAAAAATCCTTTCTTTATATGTACATATTCTCAGTCAAAAAGTAACAGAACCTCCCACTGATGTTTCTCCCATGACAGGCTTTTGTTGAGAATTATCCGCAGTTCAAGAAAATGTCTGGAACTGTATCAAAGCATGTGACAGTGGTTGGAGAACTGTCTCGGTTGGTCAGTGAGCGGAATCTGCTGGAGGTTTCAGAGGTTGAGCAAGAACTGGCCTGTCAAAATGACCATTCTAGTGCTCTCCAGGTCAGTCTAATGTGGTGAGCACCTGCTATGTGTAAGCACTGTGCCAGGCAGAGAAAGATACAAAGGCAAGTAATCCTTCTTCGCCAATGCGAAATTTGGTTTAACAGGGAGTTGAGAACACAGAGTACCTTTAAGATGGATATAAGCTGGGTGTGGTTGCACATAACTTTGATCACAGCACCTAGGAGGCTGAGGCCTGGAGGAGGATCACAAGTTTAAGGCCTGAATAGGCAGCTTAGTGAGACCTATGTTCAGTCTATAGTCCACTAAAAAATATTAGTTATTGAAGATTGCTTTTCCTTTTTTTTTTTTCTTTTGTTTTTGAAGATTGCTTTTCATTCCTCAAACATACTAGTGTGCTACATGAAAATGCTATGCCATCTACAGGCCACTAAAAAAATTAGTTATTGAAGATTGCTTTTCCTTTTTTTTTGTTTTTGAAGATTGCTTTTCATTCCTCAAACATACTAGTGTGCTACTTGTAAATGCTATGCCGAGGATCTAGGAATATAAAGATGAGTAAGATACTAGCCTTTCTCCCCATATGTTCACATTGGAAGAAGGAAAAAGGAAATTTAGAAAACTGTGGGCTGGGGAGATGGCTGAGGGGTAAAGTGCCTGGCTCCAGCATGGGGATCTTAGTTTGCATCCCCAGCACATGTGTAAAAAAGCCAGGTATGGTGGTCCACACCTATGATCCCTGCTCTGGGAGGCAAAGAGACAGGAACATCCTGGGGGCTCACTGGCCAGACAGTATAGCCAATTGATGAACTCCAGGTTCAGTGAGAGAACTTGTCTCAAAAAACAAGGTAGAGAACAATAGAGGAGATACCCAGTGTTAACTTCTGGCCTCCACCAGCACACACAGGTACACACACACACACACACACGAAATATCTTTAAAAAGAAATAGGAGAGATGGCTCAGCGGTTAAGAGCACTGACTGCTCTTGCAGAGGACCCGGGTTCGATTCCCAGCACCCACATGGCAGCTACGAACTGTCCTTAACTCCAGTTCCAGGGAAATCCAATGCCCTCTTCTGACCTCCGCAGCATTGCACGACATGGGTGCACTCACATATATGCAGGCAATATACTCATAGACATAAAATAAAAATAATAAAATATTTGAAAAAAAAATAGACAATAGATTGGGAAGATGGCTCAGTCAATAAAGTACCTGCAGCACAAGTACAAGCACCTGAGTTTGGATATCTAGAACCTACATGGAAAGCTGGGGATGAGAGCGTGCTCTGTAATCCCAGCCCTCTGCAGATGGAGACAGGTAGATCCTTGAAGCTCATTGGCCAGTCAGCCTAGCTGAATCAATAAGCTTCAGGTTCACTGAGAAATCCTGTCATAAAAAAATAAAAGTGAAGCATAATCAAAGAAAGACATTCTACTTTGACCTCAGATCTCCACACACAAGTACACCCATGTGCATGTACATCTTCACACAAGTACATACCTACAATAACAAGTACATACATACATATACACACAAAGAAATTATAAGGAATTGTGCCAGACACAGTGGCACACACCTTTAATCCCAGCACTCAGGAGGCAGAGGCAAGCGAATCTCTGAGTTCAAGGCCAGCCTGGTCTACACAGGGAGTGCCAGGCCAGCTGGGAACTATAGGGAGACCCTGTCTCAAAAAGATCCCACTCCCAAAATATATATATATGGATTACTATATATAATTGTATATTTATATATTTAAACATATATGTAAGGATTACTATATATAATTGTATATATTATAATTGTATACTATTACAATAAGGAATTGTAATATCATGTAATTGCTATAATAGAGGTATTTACAAAGGCATATGGAGATTTAGATGAAGGACAACTGTTTTCCCCAGTGATGAAGCTTCTTAAAGTTTCTTAGAGACAATGGTGTGAAGACTGATTTGGTTAGAGAAATAAGCAGGAGTACACCAAGCAGAGGAAAAAGGAGGTGCATTCTCAGCCAGGAGAATAAAGGGGAGATGTGATGATGAGAACACACAGTGGTCTGTAGCTAGTACAGAGTACAAGCTGAGGAATGTTTAAAACTAGAAAGACAGTTTGAAGGACAAGGACTGAACCTTGATAGCAGAGAGCTTGCCTAGCCTGCTCAAGGGCGTGGGTTACAGCCCTAATACCACAGGCGGGGAAAAAGAAGAAACAGAAAAAGGACCAGGCTATAGACATTGAAAGGAGGTTGGCTTCGATTTTAAAATTAAGGGAATCATCAGAGGATTTTAAAAGAAAAAAATGATAAATAGACCCAAGAAATTTATAGTCTAGTTGAATGACAAAATCAAGATATTACTTAAGTCAAAATTGTGATGCTGACCATAATGAGACTTGAGGTTATTAGAAGGAGTTTCAGGCTGGAGAGATGGCTCAGTGGTTAAGAACACTGGTTGTTCTTGCAGAAGACCCAGGTTCGAATCCCAGTACCCACATGGCAGCTAACAACTGTCCATAACTCCAGTTCTAGGGGATCTGACAGCCTCTTCTGTCCTCCAAAGGCATTGCATGACACAGGTGCACTTTCCTACATGCAGGCAATATACACATACACATAAAATAAAAATAATAATTTTTTTTTAAAGAAGTTTCTTAGAGAAGGCAGCATTAAGGTGGACCATAAGGAGTGACTAGAATTTGGGGGAGGATTTCAGTCAGGAGTAACAACAAAGCAAAGATGTGCAAGTGTGCAGGAAATAACAGCTTGACCTACTGAGCATGGGTGTGGAGGGGAAATAGAAGATAAAATTGCCTTGTAAGCAGGAACCAGCGATTAAAAGAGATTCATGCAGGCTCTGGGAGGCAGAGGTCCAATGTAGGATCTTATATGGAAAGCTGGTATTATAAAAGCAGCATTATAGGAAACTTAATCTCTCAAGGATGCATTACAGGTGAAGAGACTGAAATCAGAGGGGCTTGTAGACTTACAGTGATAGCAATGAATAGTAAGGAGCAAATCTGAGAGTCATTGAAAAGAGAGAAAATGGTTAAATGATGGATTCAGTGTGAGGCTAGGAAGAACAAATCAAGGTGATTCCAAGGTTCTGAGAAATGACAAAATCATTCTATCAAAATAACAAAAACCAAAAATGACTCACCTGTCAGTGACACCACTGAAAAAAAGTAATTTAGAAATAAGTTCTTTGAGAGTTATTTCTGAGCCACTTTACAAGAAGCCCATTTCCCTATTAATAGGATCCTATATTCTGAAAAACCAAGTTTTTCTTCCTTTGCTGAATTCTACTTTATTTCATAAATAAAGCCAGCCAGGTGTACTGGAAACAGCATAGGCTTTGGAGTGTACTGCCCAGTTTCTAGCGTGTTTACCAGAGTTTCTTTGGGAAAATGACCTATTTTGCCCATGAGGGTTCAATATGACACATAAAATACTTCACATATGATAGGTGCTTGGTCAATGTTGGGTCCCTTCCTCTAAATATATTTTATACATGGTATGATCAAAAGAAGGTAATCTATGTGTAAGTGCACCCTTCTATCAAGGTCTTTACGGGGATTTATAGGGTTTTTTTTAATGTTTATCAAGATTTTCTGAAAACCCCAACATTTAAAATAATCATAAGGATACTATTTATAGTTATGTAAAGTGTTTCTTCATCGCAGTTTTAATTTCATCCATGTGTTTCTAAGTCTTCACAAAGAACTCTGGAGACTGACATTTTTAATTCTTAGATTATAAGTCTTGGGTAAAAGACGTGTTTGGAAAAATTTGAGTCTATTAATGTTTCATATTTTTTGTTGTTGTTGTTGGGTTTTTTTGTTGTTGTTTTTTTGGGGGGGTGGATCTTTTTGAGACAGGGTTTCCCTGTAGCCCCAGCTGGCCTTGCCTGGAACTCTCTATGTAGACCAGATTGGCCTCGAACCACAGAGATTCACTTGCCTCTGCCTCCCCAAGTGCTGGGATTAAAAGCACGCACCACAACGCCTAGCTTTCATATGTGTTTTTACAGTCATTCCAGGCTATGTGTTCACATATCTCTTTTTTCATATTTGAGAGATGCCATACTGTGCAGAGACCTCTGCATTTTGTTTTCTCACTTAACTATATGTCGCAGAGAATGTTTCAGATCAGAACCTTAAGGCTTATTTGTTTTTCCTTTTTTTCAAAATCTGTTTGTTCTTTGACAATTTCATACATGTATAGAATGTATTTTTGTCATTTCATCCCTCATTACCCTCATCTTCCTATTCTCACTGAACCCCTCTTTCTTCCCTCCCACTTTTGTTGGTTTTTTGTGACCCACTAAGTTTAATTAGGGTTGCTTGTATGAGCATAGATGGGGAGTTATTTACTGGAGTTTGGGCAACTTACCCGTGCTACCTACACCACTGAAAAAAATGGCTCACCCTCTCCAGCAACCACTCGTTACCACTGGCTCCACAGGGAGGGGTGGGGCTCATGAGCCCCTCTGCCACCCATCATGAAATGTTGAAGGGCTGCAACTGGTGAAGGGAACCAGAGCTGCTGTGACTCACAAGTGCAACAGTCACATCAGGTCCAGAAGCCAGTATTTTATGGTCCTCCTCCTTACCCTCCCAGATCTCACATTCTCTTTCTTAAACTTATTTCTTAATTTATTATGGGGGTGAGCACACATGCCACAGCTTGTATGTAGAAGTCAGAGGACAACTTTGTGGAGTCAGTTCTCTCCTTCCATGTTCTATGTGTGTTCTGAGAGTCAGATAGGCTTGTGTAGCAAGTACCTTTATCCGCTGAGCCATCTCACCAGCCCCAAAGTCTTATATTCTTTCCACTCCCTCTTCCACAATGTCTCCTGAGCCTTGGGGAGGTGACATGGATGTCTCAACAGACACTTACTCTCAGCACTTAGACTAATTATGAGTCTTTGCATTAACCATCTTGGGGCTATTTTTTAATCACTGAGTGTTATCCTTTGCAAAGATGTAAAAAAATATATTTAATGTAGCCAACTTACTTTAAATAGAAATTAGCAGTCCTCTATTAATAGTTTATAATTGTTTGTGGGCCTATTACTGGCATGGTGGTGCATACCTTTAGTCCCAGCACTTGGGAAACAGAGGCAGACAGATCTCTGTGAGAGTGAGGCCAACCTGTTCTACATAGTGAGTTCCAGGCCAGCTGGGGCTATAGGGAAATCCTGTCTTGAAAAAACAAAAAGTAAGCCGGGCATGGTGGCGCACGCCTATAGTCCCAGCACTTGGGAGGCAGAGGCAGGCGGATCTCTGTGAGTTCAGGACCAGCGTGGTCTACATAGTGAGTTCCAGGACAGCTGGGGCTTACAGGGAGACCCTGCTTCAAAAAGACAAAAAAAAAAAAAAACTAAAATAATAAACAATAGAAACAAAGTTAATCAACAGCTAATTTTTACTGCATTTATTTGCATTTCTCAACCACATGCAAATCAGATAGAAAAATTGTAATTCTTTGCCCAAAACTTTATTTTTCTACTTTAAAAAAAATAGATACTTTAAAAATATGAACTTATCGCTTCTCAGCCTTTTGGCTAAGATCAAGTGTAAAAATATGAACTTGGGACTGAAGAGATGGCTTAGAGATTAAGAGCATTGGCTGCTCTTACAGAGGACCTGGGTTCGATTCCTAGCACCCACATGGCAGCTAACAACTGTCTGTAACTCCAGTACTGGGAGATCTGACGCTCTCTTCTGACCTCTGAGGGCATTGCACAACATGGGTGCACCTGCTTATATGCAGGCATTACATTCATACACATAAAATAAAAATATTAAATTTAAAAAATATGAACTCACTGGGTGTGGTGGTGCATGCCTTTAATCCCAGCACTCGGGAGACAGAGGCAGGCGGATCTCTGTGAGTTCAAGGCCAGCCTGGTCTACATAGTGAGTTCCAGATCAGCTGGAGCTACAAGAAGCCCCTGTCTCAAAAAGACAAAAAAAAAAAAAAAAAAAAAAAAAAAGAACTCTAGTCTGTAATTCTAGCAACTCAGGAGACTGAAGCATGCAGATTGTTGGGAGTTTGAGGCCAGCCTGGGCTAAGAGTGAGACCCTGCGCCCCCCCCCCCACACACACATAAGAACTCTATGAGCTACTCAATTTTTTAGAAATATTTTTCAGCCGGCGTGGTGGTGCATCCCTTTAATCCCAGCACTTGGGAGGCAGAGGCAGGTGGATCTCTGTGAGTTCAAGGCCATTCTGGTCTACATAGTGAGTTCCAGGGCAGCTGGGGCTACAGGGAGACCCTGTCAGGAAAAAAAAAAGATGAAAAATGAAATATTTTTGAAGGTTTTCTTGTGTAGGATATTAGAGTTTTACAGTCAGGAGTAGATTTGGACTCTCCCACCACAAAGGATTTCTATGGCAACATGATTTAAATAGTCCATAAAGGGAACTTTTGTTTGATAATGAGTGGATGCCAGGGGCCTGACCCCTAGATGGTTTGACCTTAGATAATAATACGTCATGAAGCAATGAATTGGGGTTTTTTTTGTTTGTTTGTTTGAATGAAGATGGGGTTTCCTTTATTAAATAGCAAATGTATCATGGTAAAAAAAATGCTTATATATTCCTTTTTTTTTGGCCTTTTTGAGACAGGGTCTCTCTGTAGCCTGAGACTAAAGGCATGCGCCACCACGCCTGGCTACTTATATATTCCATTTTAAAAATTAACCTATAAATTGCTGCCACTTCTAAGCAGTTAACCAACAAAAAGTTGATTTAGGAAGAATTGCACTGGACCGAAGTCAGTGTAGTGTGTGTCCTCAGGAGGGATTGTTTATTTCTATCATGAAGAGAAACATCTTCCAAAAGAGGGCAGTCCCAGCCCCCACCTATGCTGTCATGCACAGCTTTGCATTTGGAAGAAAGAACCAGTCTGTTTTACACAGTGACCTTGGGTGAAAAAAAAAAAATCTCAAGTCACACTGTTAACAACACATAGTAAAGACTCAAGACGTATTTGAGAAAATGAGAAGGAAAAGACATGGGGTAGCAACAGAGCTTGAGCCTTTGATGACTTGGGCTTGAAAATTTGTTAGCCACTGTAAACCTCAATTTTTTTTGCTTATAAAATGAGAGAAAATAATTGCACTTACCTCCAAAATTATGATTATGCAGTGAACTAGCACATATAAAACAGTTGAACATGTGATAACTATCATAAGTATGTGCAATGCTATTAGGTAGCATAGTTTAATTTTTATTTATTTTTATTTTTTACATTGTGTGTGTATGTGTGTGTGTTTGTGTGTGTGTGTGTGTGTGTGTGTGTGTGTGTGTGTGTACACCATGGCACTAGGCTGATCTTGAACTCACCTGCTTCTGCCTCCCTAATCCTAATTTCTGCTTCTTCTTTTTTTTTTCTTTTTTCTTTATTATTTATTTATTTGTCTTTTTTGAGACAGAGTCTCCCTGTAGCCCCAGCTGGCCTGAATGCTTATGTAGACCAGGCTGGCCTTGAACTCACAGAGCTCCACCTGCCTCTGCCTCCTGAGTGGTGGAATTAAATGCATGCACCACCACACCTGGATAATCTTAACTTCTTAAGTAGACAATAGTTTTCTGCTTTGCTCTTTATTCACCTACTGTTATGTGATAGTGCACTTTTTTTTCTCTTCATAGTAGCAAGACTTAATGGGAATCTCGGTGAAAAAAGAATAACCCAAAATCCATTGTGTAAATCAGTTATATTCCCAGCAAATAAATACTGTCATGTGCAGACATGTGCTACATGCCTCTAACTTATTTTTCTCTTCTTCTCTGGTTAGTACCCTGGTATCGCAGTATAACATATGCTACCCATTAGTCAAATTAATGGGTCAAATAACTGTGACGGCAATAATTCAAAATGAAGTAAAAAAGATAACAATGGACCAAAGCAAATAAAAATCCTGCTTTTCCAAGGTCTGATATAGCTGAAAGAGAGCAAGAACTCAGCTTGTACCTACATACCTTTTCATGAGAGAATAGCTATATCTAGTCAAAATACAGGCCTGGGCTTTGAGCTGGCTCCTTAGAGGTCAAAAGTAGGCAAAATATTTTAAAAGCAATTGTAGGTAGGATATGAGCCAAGTCCTCAAGGGAGAGCTGAGTCAAATCAGGGAAGCCAGTATAAAACCTCAAGAAAAATAGGAGTAGTTCTTAAGTGTGAAGTAGAGCCAAGACTGAAGACCCAAGTGGAGATAATTAGAAAGGAAGCAAGCAGGAAGGGCACAAACACATCACTGCAAGTAGTCGTTGACTATTTCCATACTAATTTCCATACTAGTTACATGGCTATTTCAGATTTGCTTACAAGTGCAGTGGTGACTTAGCCAAAATTGAGTGGGTTAAAGGTGAAAGGAGAGTAACCACAGGGCAGGCAAAGAAACATTGTGCCTGGCCATACATAGGAAAAGTGTCAGCAGAGATCCCCGAGGAAGCTTCATACGGTTTTAAAATTATGCCAAGTTGGCTGAGATGTATATGAGATCGTGTAAATATACATGATAAATTGTACCCTGGAATGTCCTTCCACATGATAGAAAGTAATGGAACATTTTAACAGCTCTTCTAAGTAGGCTGTATTCCATGGCTATCCTGTGGAAAATTTACCACAAAACTAAAAATCAAATGAAGAATTCTTAGGAATCTGCTGTCTAGATGAGAACTTTCTTCCTTTCTGATGCCTGAAGAATGATGATAATCAAACAGTAACCCAGAAAACCAACAATACCTCTCTCTCTCAGAGGACTTTCTAGTTGCAAGCTACTTGGGAGGTCCCCTGTGCCAGTGTACAGAGGAACTGTTAAACCCTGGACATGGCTGTTGAGAGGTTCTGAACGTTGGTGTTTTCTCCAGAATAAACCTTGTAAGGTGTGAAGTACTGCAGGGTGGAAATCACAGGCAGAACTCAGTGCCTTTGAGCTCATGCTACTTGCTCACATTTCCTCCTCTGCTTTTCATATTCCTAGTAGTGACTGCATCCCATCTCTTACCAGCCCCAGCTCTGGTTAGGTCTCTGGGGCCTTTTGCAGGTTCTCCCTCCTTTCTCAAGTCTTTCCTGATTCCTCAACAACCAGCTGGGCCTTCTCTTTTGTCTCAACTTCCCTCCCTGCTTACAGTGAATTTTCAGCTTTTGTTTTTAGGGGTTATATTTCTTTTCATTTTGCTGTTGTTGATGATGAACTGTTTCTTTTTACATTTGTTCCTGAAAGTCAACATTCTACAAAATCATGTATTAGAAATAGATAAAGGTTATAGGAAAGAAAATAGATTTATAAATAGGCCACTTAAAATATACCTAACTGAAAAATGGAAATCTATATAACTTTGTAATCAGAGTACTACTAATACCAATCCTAGTGAGGTGTGGTGGTTTGTACCTGTAATGTCAGTACTAGCAGGCATAAGCAAGAGGAATACCATGAGTTCCAGGCCATCCTAACCTACATAGCAAGTACCAAGCCAACCTGGATTACAAAGTAAGACCCTGTCTCACAAAGCCAAAATATTATAATAATAATAATGCTACCATAGCTGAATCTCCACCAACATTTGCACATAGAAGTCAGTCCATCTTCTGCAGCCTTGCGGTTAAATTTTCTTCAGGATATAAAGTCCTAAAAATGTTTGTTGTTTTTTCTTCATCAGTTAGTTTGGAGTTTTATTTTTTGTTGTTTTTCTTTTCATTGCAGTGAAATATCTTTGTGTCCTTTGCATTTGCATTTGCTCCCCCAGATAGCTTAGCAGAGTGGGGAGTTCTAAATTATGAAACCATATACTGCCTGTAGGAAATGCTGTGTGGGATTCCTATCTTTTTTCTTAGTATATTGGTGATGTTTCCTCTTTTTAATTATGAGGAAACCTGTCCATGCTGGAAAAACAGCATGAGTCAATATGCCTTGTGTTAACTGATGCATGTCCATAGTTTTCAGTCTCATAGAGCTAAAGTGCCTTGTAGAAACATGCTTGGTAGCAAATGGATTATATCATTTCATTCCTCTGTATCCATTTTCTGTGAACTCACTGAGGACAAATATTGACTCTAACTCAGCTGTGTTTCTCCAGCAGTGCCTATCACAGTGCCTTCTGGGGGCCTAAAAAGTATTTGTGGCTTAAATCATGTGTTCTGCTGTATAATAAATATAAACATGTACCATGTAGGAAGGCCTCTAATGTGAGGATGATAGTCTAAACATGATTCATTCTGATTCCCTTTGCTTTTAGTTCCTGAATCTTCAGGTCCTAAGTTCTCAATCTTAGAGATTGTATGCTATTACATACTCATGTCTCTGTCAGCCATCTTGAAACACTGATACTTCTGGTGTTTCTTGGAGATTAAACCCAGCTCTATGTAAGTCTACCAATTTGTGTATTTGGATATGATTGGCTGATTAATCACTAGCACTAAGAGAAAGAATTTCACAAATCAGCTGCCATTTCTGTTGTGTGGAAATGGTATACGTTCCTTACTCCACAAAGAACAGGCTACTAGAAGACAAGAAAAACTGTTGTTAAATTCATTTTTTTCCTAAAGCAATTACAATGGGAATGTATTTTCTTATTTTTCTTACCTTGAATAAAAAGCATTTACTATTCCATAGTTGAAACACAACGATCTTTATTTCAACTAAGAAGTATCTCTACCACTCAGTAGTTATAAGATCATGAGATCTTGGACATTATACAAGAGATTACTCAAGCCAAAAGGATTAATATCAGTTCTGTCTCTCTTCAGAATGTGAAGAGGCTCCTGCAGAACCCCAAAGTCACAGAATTGGATGCTGCTCGTATAGTGATGCTGTACGCTCTCCATTATGAGAGACACAGCAGCAACAGCCTGCCAGGACTGATAATGGACCTTAGGAATAAAGGTGTTTCTGAGAAGTATCGAAAGGTAACCAGATGTGTGTGTGTGCCTGTGGCTTTTTTTGTTTGTTTGTTTTTGTTTCTAAGAGGGTCTCACTGTGTAACCCAGGAGGAACTTCAAACTTAAACTCTGCCTGTCTCAGCCTCCCAGATGCTAGAATTACTGGCACGTACCACCATACCCAATGCCAAATTCATATATTAAGCCTAAAACCCAGGAACCAACTCTGTTATATTATTAGCCCAAACATGATAAATCGTACTATTTGCAGAAATCCGTAATTCTGTCTCCTCATGTCCTCATTTCCTTAGTAAAGTTATTTTTTAATGAAATGAACTTCCTGATCCCTAAGCAATAAAAGACTCTTCCCCTTTTCTGCTTTTTATAGCTCGTGTCTGCAGTTGTTGAATACGGTGGTAAACGGGTTAGAGGGAGTGACCTCTTCAGTCCTAAAGATGCTGTGGCAATTACCAAACAATTTCTCAAAGGACTGAAGGTAAGATCTCTCTTCTGTGCTTTCCCAAGAAACAGTCAAAACCATAACTCCAGTTCCAGGGGGAATCCAATGCCTTCTTCTGATTTCCAAGGACATTGCACACAATATGCCTGACACTGGTGCACTTAGACACATGCAGGCAATACATTCATACACATAAAAATAATAATAGAAGATGGGTCTGCCCACATCAATTAAGTGGACCAGACAATTCCCCACAGGCATGCCCTGAGGCCCATCCACTAGATTATTCTCTATCAGGTGATTCTAGATTCTGTTAAGTTAACAACATATACTATCAGAGGGTGCTACGCCAGTTTTTTTAACTTGGGTTCAGGAGATCTGACTCAGGTCTTCACACTTGTGGGTCCAGCACTTTTCTCACTTAAGCTATCTCCCCATCCCCTAATATGTTCTTTTTAATGCACAAAAATTTGTTTTATGTAGCCTTATATTTCCTTATATTTTTTCATTTTCCTATGTGCTTACAATCCTTTTCTACATAGTCCTTTCCTTTGTTTTACATATTATTTAACATTTTCACAAAAGAATAGAATTCAATGAAGACATGATAAAAGATTCCAGTTTTAAAACTCCTTTTCAATAACTAGCCTTAAACTTAGTATTTTTGTAAGATTGGAACATTTCTGGTTAATTAAAATAATTTTCAAAAATCCTAAAATTCTGGGCTGGGGAGATGGCTCATTTGGTATAGCACTTGCCACTTGAACATGAGAAACCTAAATTCAGATCCCCAGCAAACATAAAAAGCTGAACACAGTGGTGTGTTCTGTAGCCCTCGCACTGGCATAGGGAGCAGAGATAGGTAGAACCCTGAAGCTCTCCAGCCAGCCAGTCTAGCTGAATCAGTGAGCCTCTAGGTCAGTGAGAGACCCTGTCTCAAAATATAAGATGGAAAGCCATTGAAGAAGACACCCAGGGTTGACCTCTGGCTTCCATATGCATGCACACAAATATGTACATGCACCTGCATGTACACATGCATACACATATATACACAAACATACATACACCATACACATACTATATATATCCTAACATTCCATTCACTCTATCTATGTTGTGTGGCATGTGTGTGTGTGTGTGTGTGTGTGTGTGTGTGTGTGTACTAATAGTAATATGAGTATTATTAAGTGCTATATTGTTAGTATCCCCAAAGTAACAGAACCATTTTCCCTATTTTAGGGAGTGGAAAATGTATACACACAACATCAACCTTTCCTGCATGAGACCCTGGACCATCTCATCAAAGGAAAGCTTAAGGAAAACCTCTATCCTTATTTAGGCCCCAGCACACTCAGAGATAGGTAAGGTAACAAAGATACTAGTAATAAAATTTTGAATCACAGAATAAGTCAGAGAAATTGAAAGTGTCCAAGATACCTATGAGGGGGGTCGCTGGATACCCAACTTTTGACCTCAAAGAAATAAACTATCATGTTGTAGAGAGGGCTGTGGTCGGGGGGGGGTTGTGGGTGGCTTCTGAGAACTGAGGGTCTTAGTCCTATAATTGTAAGAAATTGAATTTTGCCAGCCACTAGTGAACTTGGAAGAGGACTCCACACCTAAGATGAGAACCCAGCTATGACTGACAACCCAATTTCCACGTGGTAAGACCCCAAGCAAGGAATTCAGATCTACTTACCATTTACTCTGGACCCACAGAAACTATGAAGTTATAAATGATGTGGCCTTTAGCACATTACAGACAGTTCAGTTTTACTTAATAAAGTTCAAAGTAAGTCTGGTATTGCAGGCTTATAATCTCAGCTACTGGGGAAGCTGAGACAGTAGGCTTGTAAATTCAAGGCCTGCCTAGGCACAAAGTAAGTTCAAGGCTAGCCAGGTAACTTAGACCCTGTCTCGAGATTCAAACAAGTTTAAAAAGTGTTTTTTAAGTGAAAAGAGGGATGAAGAGAAAGTTCAGTGTAGTATGCTTGCCTAACATGCATGGGATCCTGAATTTAATCCTCAAGACTCAGAAAACAAAGTTCATACATAGTCTGAACAAAACATTTGTATGTTCACAGTATGTTTACTGTTCAAAATACACATTACATTCATGAAGCAATTTTTTTTGTTTTCTGATAGAATGGTATAGTGAGTTATGTTTTCACAAGTTTCCAGACTGAAACTAATCATTTACTAAATATAGGTTTAAAGTAAATTTATAGGGGCTGGAGAGATGCCTCAGCGGTTAAGAACACTGGTTGTTCTTGCAGAAGACCTGGGTTCGAATCCCAGCACCCACATGGCAGCTAACAACTGTCCATAACTCCAGTTCCAGAGGATCCAACAGCCTCTTGTGGCCTCCACGGGCATTGCATGACACAGGTGCACTTACCTACATGCAGACAATACACACATACACATAAAAAAAATAATAATAAATAAAGTAAATAAATTTATGTCTTTTCAGAGAGCTTATAATTTTCTCTGAGTTCTAAAGATTCCTTTATTTATATCAGAACATTGTGGTTTTATTAATCTACCAAATTTGTGGTACTTTGTTATATACCAAAAAAAACAGATTAAAAAAAAAAAACTAGAGTGGCCAGCAAGATGGCTCAGTAGGAAAGGCGCTTGCTGCCAAGCTGCAACCTGAGTCTAATCTCTAGGACCTCCATGGTTGGAAGGAGAGAAGTGATTCCTGCAAGTTGTCCTCTGAGCTCCATATACGTTCCTTGGTGTGTGCAACACACACACACACACACACACAAATGTAACAATCATAAACTAGAATCACTGAGAAAATAGGAAATGATCAGATAAATGCAGAGTGATTGCGCTCTGCTCCACCTTCTGTGGTTTCAGGCCTAAGATTCTTTTGATTTTATATATCAGCGTTACATGTGAATTCCCCTGCTAAGCTTGAGTCACTTACTTGTTTTAGAATAAAGAAACAGGTGTTTTAGAGGGCCTCAGCTCCCTGGATTCTGTATTTTCTTAGCACATCACTTTACTTAAGCTTTTTAAGGTTCAGTTCTCTGACATCTGCCATTTGGAGTTTCAAACATTAAAGCCAAAAATAGATTTGCTACTTGATTGCCATCCAGAGCAGGTTGTTGCTATTTTCGGTGAGGACTGGACTTTGCCAAATGTGGCCAGCACCCAAACTGAGAGACCTAATTAACAAAGGTTCTTTGTTTCAGAGGAGAAAAGGGTGACTTTCGTTTAGCTATAATTCTAATCCAGTGGTTCATTAATTTTAATAATAACAAAACTTGTCCAGAACAATTTGCTTAAACCAACCTGAAATTTAAATATAAACAAATTCTACCTAGTTAAAAATCCATTTTGGGGGGGGGTCTTTTTGAGACAGGGTCTCCCTATAGCCCCAGCTGTCCTGGAACTCACTGTGTAGTCCAGGCTGGCCTTGAACTCACAGAGATCCACCTGCCTCTGCCTCCCAAGTGCTGGGATTAAAGGAGTATGTCACCACGCCCGGCTAAAAATCAAATTCTTATATTTTTTATTTGGACCACATGTTGTAAAGAGCCTGACATATACAGATGAATTCTATTGTGTGCTTTAATGTAAAAGTTTTACTGTTGGTATATAAATCTTCTATTATTTCAGCCAAAAATAGTCTTAAGAGCCTTGGAAGTATAATATCTTCTATTTACAGTGAATTTCTGAAGAAGGAAAATGTTTTGAGATTTATAGATGACTTGTATACATTGTGTGACCTTTTTTTGTGTTTTGTTTGTTTGTTTGTTTGTTTAAACTTAGTCCCTTAAAAAGAAAATACTGTTAGCTGGGTGTTGTGGCACATGCCTTTAATCCCAGCACTCAGGAGGCAGAGGTAGGCTCTGTGAACTCTGTGAGTTCAAGGCCAGCTACACAGTGAGTTCAGGCCAGTTGGGGCTACAGGGAGACCCTGTCTCAAAAAGACCGCCCCCCCCAAAAAATCCAAGGTTTTCTGGCTGAGCATCTGGTGTTAAATTCTGAGAGTCATTCAAATAGGGACCTTGACATTAAGAATCAGAAATGTCAGCTGAATAAGAAAAATGAACTGGTCTGAGTTTGGAACCCAAGTTTCAATGAGTTTTCAAGCAAAGAGACTATGAGGTGAAGCAGACATGTATATGTATATAACACATTTCAAGAAGTCTTGCATAAAGGAGCAGAGCTCTTGTGAGTTCAAGAGTTAGATTCTAGATCATATTTGTAATCTGATGAGAGTTATCTAATAAAGAAGGAGAAATAATGCATTGTCTGATGAAGAAAAAAAGGAGGAAGAGCTGCAGAAGTGCTGCACAGACAGGATCCTGCACACAAGGGATTGTCTGACAGGAGCAGAGATGCTGCTTTCATTTTAACAGGAATGAAGCACAGTATGTTTAGATATTGTAGGTTTATAGTTTTGATGTAAGAACACGTGACTCTCATGCTTGAGTTTGTGATGTTACTTACCAGCCAAGGTAAGAAGTAAGATGAAAAAGCATTGTGGAGCTGTTGTCGTGTAAGCCAGGAGTGAATTGTACTATAGAAATGTGAGCAGGACTTTCGTACAAGGTCAAGTGCCTATTAGAGTTTATCAATGAAAGGGTATCCAGTGAGCTTAGTTGCATGGTTTTCAATGGCAATTTCTAGCTACACTAGGTTAAATGTGATGAAGGCAGGTAATTAGATCCAGCCAGGATTCTGAGAACTAGAAACAGGAAAAAGGTATTAGAGGATGAAAAAAAAAGTATTGGTGATTAGATTGGAGGTAAAGAATATTACAGTAGAGTATTGATATAGGTAAATTAGAAGTGGATGATTATTGGAAAAAGGAAATCTTGAACTCAAGATTTTATAGGTGACCAAACATCTGTCATGAAGAATTTTGAATTGTAATCATGGATGTGAGTGAGTACAAGAAAGGATCAATGGGATTTAGGAGACCGCTGTGTTAGAGGAGAAATCCACATTAATGTGGTAGTCTCTGAAAATCCTGAAAAGATAAGTAAGAAAGAGGACAGTAGTAAGTCAGAGCTAATGTTTTTAGAGAATAAGAATGAACAGGAAAGGAGGTCAGGAGGAAACAGTGCAGCTGCATTATGGACATCTAAAATCTTGGAAATTTTGAAGGAGAAATGGTCCGAATGAAACTAGTTGAGATACTAACGTATGCTACCTCCTGTTCCTGCTTAATCAAAGTAAGACTGCAGAGGACTTGAAAGAAAACTCTCCTTAACAATTCCAATTCTAAAAGTTTATCCTGTAAATAAATATACATGCACAAGTACACTAAGATATGTAAACATTTGTCAGAGCAAAAGCTGGGAACAAGCTAAATATCCATCAACAGTAGACTGTTTACTTAAATCACAGTTCAATAGTATGGATTCTTTTTTTTTTCTTTTCTTTTTTAAAGACAAGGTCTTAGGTTATCCTGGAACTCACTGTGTGGCCTATTCAATTCACAATTCACAATTCTCCTATGCCAGCCTCTTGAGTACCAGGATTACAAGCACACACCAAGCCCAGCAGGATTCTTTTTTTAAAAACAGCATAATTCTTCATGGGGCATATGCAAAACTTTTAAAGATATATTGGGTAGAAAAGCAAGATGATATAAAATCCCCTTTGTGAAAAAACTATAGAAGCATAAATATAGCCATATATGAGTATATAGAAGCATGTGCTTAACCATGAACATATATATAGTATATAATACTTAAAGGACTGGAGCAATGGCTCAGTGGTTAAGAGCACTGGCTGCTCTTGCAGAGGACCTGAGTTCGGTTCTCAACACCAACATGGAGGCTAATAACCAACTGTAACTCCAGTTCTAGAGGATCTGACGTCCTCTTCTGACCTCTGTAGGCACTGCATAACACTGGTGCACTTATATACATGCAGGCAATGCATTCATACACATAAAATATTTTAAAAATACATATTTGTATATCCAGTATGATTTCTGAACGAATAGATGAGAAATTACTAATTATTCCCTCCAGATATTGGTCCATTGTATCCATACATATCCTTATTAGCCATTTTATTAGGTATTATAATATTGAAGAATTATGTTAATCTTTAGAATTTTCATGTTGTCTAACATGGTACATTACAGTGAGTAAGCATTCAATAACTACTCATTAAATTATATAGATGTAGCACTTGATATGCCAAAATTTATCATTGAAAAATTTAAATCCAGGAATAAATTTAGCTGATAATACAGAAATTTAGATGGTTGTCAGTAGTCATTAACCCTATGTGAATTTTGACTCTGTCCCTGCTTGGTCCCACTATTAGCTCTGGCCTCTCTCTTGGCCCTGGTTCATCACATTGAGAAGACTTCGATTTTAGTCATCATTATAACTGAAGTCCCACAATAGAGCATTGTGGTTTTATCACTGTTGTACTCTTAGGAAATATCAAAGGTCATAGAGTAGGAATGAAAATTTTCAGAACCAGAACAGATGCAGAAATGTCTTCCTTGTTATTAAATTACTAGTTACTGGGCCTGGAGAGTGGCTCAGCGGTTAAGAGCACTGACTGCTCTTGCAGAGGACCTGGGTTTGATTCCCAGGACCCACATGGCAGCTATGAACTGTCCTTAACTCCAGTTCCAGGGGAATCCGAAGCCCTCTTCTGACCTCTGAGGAATTGCACAACACAGGTGCACTCACATACATGCAGGCAATACACTCATAAAAAACAAAAATAATAAATAAGGCTAGGCATGGTGGCTCATGCCTTTAATCCCAGCACTCGGGAGGCAGAGGCAGGCAGATCTCTTGTGAGTTCAAGGCCAGCCTGGTCTACATAATGAATCCAGGCCAGCTAGGGCTCCAGGGAGAGACCCTGTCTCAAAAAGACAAAAAAAAAAAAAATTTAAATTACTGGTTACTGTGCTTGGTGGGAAGGACATATGCAGGGGTGTGATCCTCCTACAGACAACATCTCACATCTCCCTGTCAGAATAATCTTTTCCCACCATTGCTTCTTATTATTGATAAGCAGTTTTTTCACTTGTGAGCAAAATGGAGCTAAATGAACATACATTCTAGAATTAAGCAATTTAAAAAAGAAATACTTTTCATATTTACACAAATTTTCTAGAATTGTGTTGCAGTAGCTTACTTTTGTTTCTATAAAAGCAGCAATCCTTTTTGTATTGGCCTTTTTCCCCTGCAGTAAAAATATTCATGAGAACTTTTCACCATCTGTAAGTGTATTCAGAAATTTAAATTTTAGGCATAAGCATAGTAATCCATAAAGTGGATTAAGTATTGCATTTTGAAAGTTTTTCTGACAAGAAATAATGGTTTCCAGAAATATTATATGTGATATTTTATTTTTCTAACCAAGTAAGATACACATTGGGCTCTCGGGGTGTCCTTTTTACCTGGGATAGAGCATGAACTGGTTGCTGTTTTCTAACATTTACTGTCTACATTAATTAATGCTTTTGGATGTTATGGTGAATTAAAGAGCACAGAAAGAGGCACACAGAATTGAACTTGTGTATTCTGTTATATAAAAAAGATTTTCTGTATATTTTACCACTCGTCTCAATAGAATATCTTTTAAAATTCATTGGGGAAATAAATGGAAAGGAAAAATGTTAGACTTTTACTTTTTAAAAAATTTAATATTTAAGACAAAGTCTGGAGCCCGGCATGGTGGCACATGCCTTTAATCCCAGCACTCGGGAGGCAGAGGCAGGTGGATCTCTGTGAGTTCAAGGCCAGCTGGTCTACATAACAAGAAGTTCCAGGTCAGCTGAAGCTATAGGGAAACCCTGTCTCAAAAAGACCAAAAAAAAAAAAAAAGACAAAGTCTCAGTCTGTAGCTCATGCTATCCTGGAACTCACTATGCTCACTATGCAGTCCACGTTGGCCTCCAACTCTTAATAGTATGCCTGCCTCAGACTACCTAGTGCTAGGATTACAGATGTGAGCCACCACATACAATTTCAGAGACTTTTTTTTTTTTTCAAAAAAATTTTTCATAAATGTTCCTCCTTAAGCCACCTTGAATCAGTAGAAGGATGCCCAGAAAAAAGCATGTACTATGACATAATGACATAGTCATCTTTGTTAGGTAATCTAGGGTTTTGTTGTTTTAAAGGTGTGTGTGTGTGTGTGTGTGTGTGTGTGTGTGTGTGTGTGTGTGTATTGACTGGATGTGCCAGGAGGGATACCCATGTGAACACTCGCAGAGACTGGAGGAGGGCACCAGGTGTCCTCCTTTATCACTCTGCCTGTTCTTTTGAGGCAGATCTCTCTCTGAACCCGGGACTCATGTTATATCTTGGCTAGGCAGGAAGCCAGCAAACTCCAGTGATCCTCCTGTCTCCTCACCACAGGACTGAGTTACAGGTGTGTGCAGGACACCTGGCTTGTTCTGTAGGTGGTGGAATCCAAACTCCAGTCCTCGTGATTGTGCAGGCACTCTTAACCACAGAACTTGTCTCTCTAGGTTTTGTCCTTACGTTCACATAATCCACGTTTTCTTTCCTCTCTAGTAATGCAGGAATGCCATGACATCCTACAATTGTTAGAATAAAGGACACTGGTGTCCGACTGCTAGAAGCCCACAGCTGATTTTCCTCCAGTTCTTGCCTTTCTTTCCTGACAGATGAGCTCTTGAGGCAGGCAGCAGAGGTCAGCTTCAGCTAATCATTTTTCGGAATGATCCTTATGTGCCTGCTTGTAACCTTTTAATTGATTACCAGAACAAGAGCTTAGAATGAAGGTGTTCCAATGTGATTCTACTTATCAGCCACTAAGATAGTCACTGAACTCATTGCAAGGGAAAAACTCCTTAATAGAATAACCTGTACTACAATTTGTCAGCATTTATTTATTCAAAATAAAACTGCGCAGTGGGCCTCGGGGTAGATTGTCCTTCACCATAAGGAGCATTGCATATGAAATCTTACTAATAAATTATTCATTTTCTGAAACTATAATGTCTCTATCCTCTGGTCTCTCTGTCTCTTCTTATATCTGCTACCGGTATTCAGTTATGAGGGCTCTACCCTGATTACCTTAGCTAATCCTAATCAGTTCCCAAAGGCCCATCTTCCAAACACTGTAGTCAATAAGTTTCCATCCTCCTAATACCTCACAATAGGGATTCCATTTCAGAGCATTAACCCTTGGGGGACACCCTCAAACCAAACCATAGAGGCAACCAACAGCTACATGTGGCTGAACGTAGCTAATGCTACTGAAGAATTGAAATTTTAATTTAATTAAGTTAAATTTAAATCACCACTTGTGGCTAGTAGACACAATAGCAGAGCAGATCTAGGGACTATGTAGAGATAAAAGGCCCAGTGTCCACACTCTGGGCACTCCACCATTAAAAGGTTAGGGAAATGAGAGGGAACTGCTAAGGGATCCTGAAAAGTGGCAACTACCGGAGTAGGGAAAAGGCCAAGTCCATATGTCCTGGAAGCCTGGTGAAGAAGATATATCCAGGAAAAGCAGGTCATCACAGGTCAGATGTTTCTGAGGCCAGGAAAGAGACTGAGCTGTGGTCGTCTGAAGTTGGTGATGTCCTAGGACTTTGACAAGAGAAGTTCTTTAGTATTTAATATTCAAGCTGCTTATGGCTTTTATCTCATTGCTCTTTTTTTGTAACAAAAACTACTGTTAACCACACCAGTGATAATCCCAATGGGCATTCAGCAATAATCTTACTTCTTATATCTTCAGTTTTTAAATGTGTATTTAGTTTCTGGTTCCTTGAAATTCTTGGCTTCTATAATACCATATTCTACCCAGCTCAAACACTATATCTAGCACTATAGTGCTTTAAGAGTTACATTATTGTTAAGCCAGGCGTGGTGGCATACACTTTTAGTGCCAGCACTTGGGAGACAGAAGCAGGCAGATCTCTGTAAGATCAAGGCCAGCCTGGACTACATAACAAATTCCAGGCTAGGTGGGGCTACAAGGAGACCCTGTCTCAGAAAGACAAAAAATTATTCTGAAAATATTTTTTGTTATTTAAAAAATACAGTTTTGAAAATGAGTATGGTGACATCCTTTGGAGGCTTGGGAAGCCAAATGTTTGTTGAAGGCCTAGTCTACATAGTGAGTTCCAGGCTAGCCAGGGCTATATAGTGAGAGAGTATGCAAAAAAAAATAAAAAATAAATAAATAAATAAATAAAAACAGGGCCAGCAAAATGGCTCAGTGGGTAAAGGTCTTTGCTGCCAAGACGGATGACCTGAGTTCAATACCCAGGACCCACATAGTAAAGAGGAGAACCAACTCTGGCAAGTTGTCTTCTGGCCTTCGTAAGCCTGTGTCATGGCATGCACGCCTGCGTTCAGACCCACACCCCCACATAAATAAATGTAATAAAACACAAAAACCAACCAAACAACAAAAATAAAAACACTCCCCAACTGTTTTGGAGTAACAAGTGCAAGTGCATAGTAGATACAGAAGGGTATGATGAAAAGGTTCTTCTAACTTCAGGTCCTCTGCTGCCCGCTCCCCACTCCAGTTTCTCTCTGGAAGCAAACACTGTTACTCATCTCTGACATACCTTTTTAAAGACATTATCTGTGTGTGTGTGTGTGTGTGTGTGTGTGTGCGCGTGCGAGCATGCGTGTCGGGGGGGGGCACAGACATTTAAACAAAGCATTTCATGCACACTGTTCTGTTTTTCTCTTATCTTGGGCATATTGTATATGAAGAAAATATTTTTACATTTATATTTGTGTCTGGATACATACACATGGCCATGCCATTATGCGTGTGGAGAGGTCAGAGAGCAGCTTGCCAGGTGTGTGTGTGTGTGTGTGTGTGTGTGTGTGTGTGTGTGTGTGTGAAGGTGAGGGACAATTTGCTAGAGTTGGTTTGCTCTTTCCACCACATCAATTCTGGGGATTGAAGTAAAATTGTCAGGTGTGGCAGCAAGTCCCTTTACCTGTTAGGCTATCTAGCTGGCCCCCCGCTGTACATTTTTGAGAGAGAGCTCCAAGTTGTTTCACAAATGTCCTCCTACCTAGTTGATTGCAAAATAGCCACCTCTTTGTAATTTTGAGCTTGCATACTCTCCAGTGGAGTTCCATGAGTCACACTATCTGCACTTACTCAAATAGCTATAGGATCTGATTTGGTTTCCATGAAGTCCTATAAGGACAAATACTCTCTTGGTCAGTGGCTTCAGGGTACTTTGGAAAGAAACAAGGAAACAAACAAAAAGGAAGAGTAGGGTTGGGTTTTTCCATGTGTATCCTCAGACTCTAGTTTTGTGCCAGAACTTCCAAAATGGATGCTTCTTCTTGCTCTAGTTTTAAATAATGTAATTTAACAAAATTACTAGTCTACGATTGATTTTATATTCTTTGGCTAGCATAAGAAAATAAAAGCAAAGCAACTTTAATAACTTTAAAATATGATCTCATCAATACCTGAAGGAACAGATACTTGAGCCTTTTCTTTTGTTATGAAGCCATTTTGATAAAGACCAAAAGACAGAAAATAACTTAGTGCTACCCAAATGAAACTAGAGACTGAGCTAATGTGTCAGCATGTCCAATATCAAAACTGTACACAGGGCCAGGTATGGTGGTGCACACCATTAGTCCCAGCACTTAGGAGGCAGAGGCAGGTAGATCTCTATGAGTTTAAGGCCAGCATGGTCTACATCACAGGCTCCAGATCAGCCAGAGCTACATAGTGCAATCCTGCCTCAAAAACAAGCAACTACAACAAAAATTGTACATGGTTTTGTTGTTGTTGGATCTCCATTGTCTCTTTTTCTTTTTTTTTTCAAACTTTATTTATTATTTTTATTTTGTGTGTATGCGTGTATTGCCTGCATGTAGGTAAGTGTACCTGTGTCGTGTAATGCACGCAGAGGACAGAAGAGGCTGTCAGATCCCCTGGGACTACAGTTACAGACAGT
Organism: Nannospalax galili; assembly: GCF_000622305.1. NCBI lineage: Eukaryota > Metazoa > Chordata > Mammalia > Rodentia > Spalacidae > Nannospalax > Nannospalax galili. Next base: position 544,250 of record NW_008347230.1, read on the forward strand.
TGTTAGCTGCCATGTGGGTGCTGGGATTCAAACCCACGTCTTCTGTAAGAACAACCAGTGTTCTTAACCGCTGAGCCATCTCTTCAGCCCCCATTGTCTCTTTTTCTTAGTTTGCCAGAAATTCAGAAACAAAAAATTTTAAGAAGATATGTATATAGTTACTAGATATACCATTAATTTATGTGTCCCATTCTTTTTATATAATCAAAATACTAAATGATTTTAGTCCCTACATTATAGAGACATCCAAATATACTGGTATTTTCCAAAATGCTTGGTGGTCCTTGGGCAGAAGCCACTGTACTAGCATTCTGCTGAGTCCTTGACGCAGAGCTGTCTGTGCGAGGAGATGGGTAACACAAGCGTAAATTGCTGCCTTATTGACATCATGTGCAGCACAGCTCTCTGCAGCCTCCTGAATATAAAAGAATATTTTTACATTTGGTTCTAGCAAACACCATTGTGCTATTCTGAAATCCACAGCACAGAAATTATAAGACATCCGCTCATAAACAGAAAGCAAATCACTATTCAGCATTTCCTTCTCTGTTTCCTGCCAATTTCAGATAATTAAAACTTTTTTTAAACCTTTTATTCTATTCTGCTTTAATTCTGCTTCCTCCACCAAAAAAAGAGAGATTTAGACATTGAAACTGTATATATAATAATAACAAATCTTGGCCCCTTTCTTATTTCTTAGCCTGTGACATTCTCTTTCTGTCTTCATCATCACAGACCTCAGGATATCATCGTGTTTGTAATTGGAGGAGCCACCTATGAAGAAGCTCTAACAGTATATAACCTGAACCGCACCACACCTGGAGTGAGGATCGTCCTGGGAGGAACAACAGTCCACAACACAAAAAGGTAAAGGACAAGTTTCAATCCTTCAACTCTCTCCCCTAGCCAGGAGAATTAAGCTTAAAGTCCCTGGTTCTTAGAAAGATTGCTGACCAGATTGCTGTCAACCAAAATGCTCTGGTGTTTGCAGCATCAGTTCATAGAAAAGTTTAGCATTTGTGAGATGAACCAAGTTCATAAGCCACCTTCCATCCTGTACTGTTAACAAGTTGTGTTTTCTAGGTTCAAAGGAGAAATCTAATAACCAGGCTGGTACTTTGAAAATAGCTAAAATATGGGCTAGAGAGATGGCTCAGCAGTTAAGAGTACTGGCTGTTCATGCAGAGACCCAGGTTTGAATCCCAGCACCCACATGGTAACTAACAATCATCTATAACTCCAGTTCCAGGGTATCTGACTCCTTCTTCTGTCCTCTGCAGACACTGCACAACACAGGTGCACTTACATACATGCAGGCATAAAACTCATATACATAAAATAAAAATAACTAATCAAAAAAAGTAACTAAAACATAATGGGCATTGAGTTTTCTATTTTGTTGATTAACTACATTAAATACCTACTTAGTAAGAAGAATATAAGAGTAAATAAGCTAAAGAGTCTACATCAAGTCATTTTTTTAGGAAATGCAGAATGTAAGAAGTAAGGGAATAGATGCCCGGAGAGAGATGAAAGAGCTGTGGATTTTTAGAGCAGCTAAGAGAATTAGCAGGTTTTCCATGGAAAAGATAATGCATATGCTGAGCTCTGGGCAAAAAATGGGTATATGAAGGGAGACCACATTCCACTTAGAGTTAACTCCCTGAACAGGTTACAAAAGCTGTAGGCAGCATACATATACAAAGAACTGCAAGTGGTCACCTATCTGGAATGTGTAACAAAGTAAAAAGTTTGATCGAATGAACAATTATGGAAGGCCTAGGGTATTGGGTTGAGGAATTTTTACTCTTATATAGGAAAGTGGAGAAATACTGAAGGTTGTTAAACAGTGAAATTACAAGAAATCTCTATGAATTTGTCAGTGAGGGGCAGAGGAAAGATCTGAACTAGAGAAGCAGGACAGGGTAGCTGGGTTTAGGCCTGGGACCCCAAAAGGATCTGTACTGAGAAGTGTGTGCATGGATAACCGGAAGTCATAAAACTGTTTCTGTACCCTTCATTGCATATTATTGTTCGATTTTTAACATAATTTTCCTTTATTATGGAAGTAATATGTACTTATTCTGAAGGCTTTTTTAGTTCATAGAGTACATAGAGAATAAAAGCCCTGTAGTCTAACCACTGTTGTTGGTCTTTTCAGATGTTTTTTCTAAGTCTGCAGAGGCATTTGTGTCAGTATACTAGCCAAAGGGGTCTCATTGTCTAACCTGCATCTTACAGTTTGATATGAGTACCTTCAACATTAAATTATATTATTTAAACAATATTTGAAAGGCAAGACTGTCTGGATCTGAATCCTAACTTTCCCTTAACTGTTCTTATGAAACTGGGTGAATGATTTAGCCTCTTTGTTGATGTCCAGAGCACACTGACAATTTTTATATTTATTTTCTGTGTGAATTGCCAGTTCATGTTCTTGCCCACTTCACAATTAGGGTATTCTTTTTATTTTTCTTAATAATTTTCCTATCAGAATGTCATTTTGGTTTTAATTGTGCAGTGGAGTTTTCTTTTGTAACTTGTATAAGAATATGTATAGGCTTTTTTCCTCCAGACGCCAAATACCTGGTGTCTATTCTAATGTCACTTTCCTCTTCTCTGGATGCTAAACAGTGCACTTCAGTTTTGATGCTGTCTGCCTAGAAGCAGCATCAGAGCCCGCAAGACTCCTCCCATTTCAGGTGACAGCCACAAGTCCCAGACCACCTGTACTTTGACTTACCAGCTATAAATTGGGGGTTCCCATTAACCCCTTCTCTAGGTTTAATTTCTCAGAAATTAGGAAAACACTTTACTTAGACTTTTCCAATTTATTATAAAGGATACAACTCTAGAACAGTCAAATAGAAGAAATGAGGAGGCTCTGCACACACCACCCACCCAGTGCCTGCCTGTGTTCACCAACCTGGAAGAACTTTGGACCCTGTCATTTCAGGCCTTTATGCAGATTCCATTATGGATGTAACTGATTAAATCCTTGGCCATTAGTGACTAACTTAGCCTCCAGCCATTCTGTTCTCAAAAAGATAGCCTAAAGGTTCCAAGCTTCTGTCCAGGGTTTGAGCTTTCTGATTTCTGAATCCTGGCACCCACAAGAGTGGCTTCACTGGAACAAAAGACACTTGTGAAATGCCAGGATTTCAGGAGCTCTGTGCTGGGAATGAGGACAGACGTCTTTTTGTGGCATCACATGCACATCATTCATATGGAAGAATCTGTAAATGACAGACACATCTTAATAAATATCACCATGAATAGGTCTATGCAGCCACCCCTAGTACCCCCAAGAAGCTCCCCTCCTATCCCCACAGTAATCCTGCTGGAATTTCTGTCACTATAGATTGGATTTACCTGCCCTTAAATGGTATTTTTTGACTAGATGAAGAAATACAGGCTGAGCAGTGGATTTACCCTTGTACTTGCCTCCCTTTCCCCTCCATTTTCTTTCTTTCGTCCTGGGCCTTTCTTTGATCCAATTTTCTTTGACTCGGGAATGCTTTAGTAATCCTTCCAGTTATTGGCCACCTTGATCTGTCTAAAAGTATGCTAGTTCAGTGAAGTTTAAAATTCTGGGCTGATAAATTTTGTTCAGCCCTTAAAGACAGTGGAGAGGCTGGAGAGATGGCTCAGTGGTTAAGAGCACTGGCAGCTCTTGCAAAGGACCCAGGTTCAATTCCCAGCACCCACATGGTGGCTAACAACTATACACAACTCCAGTTCCAAGGGATCTGACGCTGTCTTTTGACTTCTGTAGGCACTGTACGACACAGGTGCACTTACTTACACACATGCAGGCAATACACTCATACACATTTAAAAAAAAATTTTAAGGACAGTGGAGTGGGTGGGAGGGAGGGTAGTATGATCCTGATCCATTGTATAGTTTATGAGATAGTCAAAGGTTAAATAAAAGAGAAGACATCCCGTATGGTGGCACATGCTTTTAATCCCAGCCTTTAGGGTCAGAAGCAGGCAGATCTCTGTGAGTTCAAGGCCAGCCTGGTCTACATAGCAAGCTCCAGATCCAGCTGAGGCTACAGAAAGACCCTGACTCAAAAAGGAGAGGGAGAGAGAGAGAGAGAGAGAGAGAGAGAGAGAGAGAGAGAGAGAACAAAAAGAATGCAATATTATTTTTAATTGTTGCCATTATGAAATCTTATCTCTGCCTGCGGTGGTGGCACACACCTTTAGTCCCAGCACTCCAGAGGCAGAGGCAGGGGGATCTCTGTGAGTTCAAGGCCAGCCTGGTCTAGTCTACATATTGACATATTGAGTTCCAGATCAGCTGGGGCTACAGGGAGACCCTGTCTCAAAAAGACTGAAAAAAAAAAAAAAAGAAAGACATCTTTCTCCGTAGTATTATTTTTTGATTTGAAGGTGGCATTCTTCTGGTTCTTTTAAAGATTATCCTTTTTTATCTTTAGTGTTCTAGTTTTAATATTCTGGGTATAAATGTGGATCTATTTTTACTTATGCTACTTGTTGTGAAAACTTGTTTGGCATTATTTCTGGAAAACATTGTAGTTGCAGTTCTTTGATGTTAGTGTTCTCCCTTTGCCTCAGGTCTCTGTCTGTAACTCCATGAAATGTGCCCTAGTCCTCCACGTCTCATCTCTTTTATTGTCATTCTGGTATCTCTGTGTGCTGCCTTCTTATAATTATTTCAGATCAGTATTCCAGTTCAGTTAGTCTCTCTTCAGTTGTATGTATTCTGTTTAAATTCTCTATTGAGTTTTAAATTTAAAAAATTTTATACATGCAAGTTCCATTTATTTCTTTTCCAAATTTGCCTGTTTTTGTTAATATCCTCATGTTTTCAATTTCTTTCTTTCAAGTCTTTTAATTTTTAAGGAAAATTTTGAAGTACTTCTATAGTCTGAAGTAAGTGATTTTGCTTTTTTATGCTAACATTAGATCATGATGAAGCATTTCAGTGTGCTCTGTAGTTTTGAAATATGCATTCCTAAGTTGAAGATACATCTCTCCTGATAGTTATACTAAGAGTCTGGAATCATGTTTGTGTTCATTTCTATGTAGTACTTCAGGTTTCCTGAACCGTGCAGAGCAGTGCCAGCAGTTCAAGCTTTCTTGTTAGCACTTTGTGTACATAGATTTTTTTCAGTGTAAGTTCTTACAGGGATGACGTCTATAAAATGGACATAATCTGAACTAATGGCTTTTTTTTTTTTTTGGTCTTTTTGAGACAGGGTCTCCTTGTAGCCCCAGCTGGCCCAGAACTCTACATAGACCAGACTGGCCTTGAACTCACAGAGATCCACTTGCCTCTGCCTCCCAAGTGCTGAGTTAAGGCATGGGCCACCATACCTGACAAGCAAATAACCTTTTATATAAAATTAAGAAATAAGGCATCCCTGAAAACGCTTTCTGCAGACCCTCCTGACTACAACCAACTTTGGCATTTCTTTGTCTGATCTAACAGCATACTAAATATTTACATTTGACAGGATAACCTAACAATAGATGATCTGATAAAGTCTTGGACAAGATTCTTTAATTGGCTCCTGACCAATGAATCTTTTAGGAAGTGGGACTGGCTGTGGTAATTACTAAACTGAGGGGGAAAATTAATGTTTGCATTGATCCACTATCAGATCTTCATAGTTTACTTTTAGAAATACATAGCCTATAGCCAATAAATTAAGAGTGAAATATATTGTTAACAAGATGTTATTATTAAAATCTCGAATGCCAGTTATTATAAAGGCTTAAATAATTGAAAGCAACACAAAAGATTCAAATTTTAGTGGAAAGGCTTGATTTTCATGATGAATGTATGTTATGTTGGGTATTACTAACCTGTTCAATAAATTCACAACTCCTTTTTTTCCCTTTGAGACAAGGTCTCAACTGTGTTGCTCAGGTTGGCCCCAGACTCCTGGGCTTGTGCAGTCCTGCCTCAGCCTTCTGAGTAACTAGGTGTATGCTACCACGTCTGGCCATTGACATCCTAGGACTAGTAATGTAGCTCAGTTGTAGAATGTGCATAGTATTCATTCATGAGGCCTTGGGGAGGGAAGAGGACAGTCCTAAGAGAAATGCTAATATTTTTAATTGAAAAAAATCATTACTATAGTTAGATATAGTACAGTGACTTAGCAATAAAAACTTTGATATGGGGAGACTAACATGAGTAATTTATTTCTGTGATTTTTAGGGCTCAAGTTGGGGTGGGAAAGGTTATAGTACAATATGTAATACATGTGTTATTTCTTAAGGAAAAGTCCAAAGGACTCAATGACAATGATGCAGCCTTGGTCTCAAGAGCTCTGCAGCACAGTATTATTTTGGGAAACTATGGAGATTAGAAAAAAAGTCTACTTTTAGCTATGCCATGATGAATGCCCTCCTGTTATACTTAGAATCGTGTAAGAGATGATATGGGCTGCCTCTTAAGGACTTGAAATAATGAGCACCACAATAAACAGGAAGGAAGTCATATCCTGTCCTGCGAGTGGGATGTGCTGAGACAGAAGCCACTGTCTTGTCAGGCTGGGAAGTGCTTATTGTGGGATATTTTTGGATCCAGGCCACTTGGTTTCCTGATCTTTACAACTCCTTAAATGCAGTCTGAGATTACCCCAGATTTATTCATAGACAAAGCTTAAAGACACCACTTACTAAACGTACGTAAACCACCACAGTTTATTATTTGGAATAGGTTACTGTGTACAATGTAATTGGGTCAGAATTGATCTGCTTTCCAGAAAATTATAGGTTCCCTTACCACTTGTGTGGTAAATTTAACAACCTTCGTTTTGGAGTACTCTCTGTTTCTAATATATATTCAATCTTAGTTGTAAATAATACTGAAAAATAAAGAATAGACATGTCAGGCATGGTAGCACAGCCTGTAATCCCAGCCCTCAAGTGACAGAGGCAAAAGTAATGGAGTTCAAGTCCAGCCTGGGCTGCATATTGAGAGCCTGTCTCAGAAAAAAAAGAAAGAAAGAAAACAATTCTTTCCTTCCTTCCCTAGTATATTTCCAGATTTAATGTAATCTTTGGTAATGGTAATTTTTTTTGGTTTGGGATGGGGGTTTTGTTTTGTTGTCATGGGGCAGAGTTGAGAATTGAACCCAGAGCCGTACACATTCTAGAGACTCACTCTGCTACTGAGACTACCTCCAAACTTTGGTTGTTTTCATTAGTGGTGTAATTTGATTTCTGAGATAGGGCCTTGAGTTCTGTGATCCTCCCGCCTCAGCCTTCTGGGTGCTGAGATTACAGGTGTGTGCTACCATTCCCAGCAAAAAAGAAGGTTTTTGTATAAGTTTCTTCATTTTAAGCCAGAAGGTAACTGGAAACATGGCCCATAGATTATTTGTTAGTTTGTTGGCTTTTTGTTGGCCCGGAGGTCACTACTTAGCTGATGATCCTCCCATCTCTCCCTCTCCAGTATAGGGATTACAGACATTTGCCATCGTGCCACACTTTGTCCCAAGATCTTAAACAATTATATGTTAGCTCAACCTAAAATTCAAGTTGCCATTCAAAGTTATAATTTAAGTGGATCTTGTCTTTTTTCACATATTTCTCATTTTTTTACTTTTTCAGACAGGAGCCATTGGCAGTTGCTACCATGGTTGCTTAGACAAAAATAACCAGGAGGCACCGGTGGGATTCATTCCACAATACTGATTCATTACCACAGCAGAACTGACAGGGACTCACTAAATTCCTTCACAAAACCATTTTCTTTTTGTTTGTTGGTTCTTTTTGAGGCAGGGTGCCTCACCAGGAGGGACCTAGGTCTCCACCTTAGGCTGACCTTGGTCTCTTTCCTGCTTGATTACAGGGTGTACACCACCATGTTCAGCTGAATGGCTCTTTCCTAAGCACTTTATTTCTTTAAGACAGTTTGTCTCTTGTATTTTTCATAGGGAAGCCTTGGCTGTAATGAAGCAGGGTTCTAATGAGCAGAACTTCTGTAGTCTGTGACTTGTTCCTATACAGTCTGCTCTGATGAGGTATAATTGTGATTACCTCTGTTTAGATTTAAGCACCATTAAAAATAGAAGGTAAGGGCCAGGCATGCATGTTTTTAATCCCACACTTCGAAGGCAGAGGCAGGGGGATCTCTGTGAGATTGAGGCCAGCCTGGTCTACATAGCTTCCAGACCAGCTGGAGCTACATAGTGAGACCCTGTCTCAAAAAAAGAAAAAGAAAATGAAAGCAGATATTTCCTGCTAAGATACCAAGTACTTCACAGAAGATAATTATCTCCTTAACTGACAAAATGTGCATTGCTCTCCTTTTTCCTTTGTTTATGATAAAATGCAAAGAAATCAAAGATAGCAACCAATTATAGAGACTTTTTTTTTTTTTACTTTTTTAAAAATTTTAATTTAGCTGGGCGTGGCGGTACACGCCTTTAATCCCAGCACTCGGGAGGCAGAGGCAGGAGGATCTCCGTGGGTTCAAGGCCAGCCTGGTCTACATTGCAAGTTCCAGGACAGCTGGGGCTACAGGGAGACCCTGCCTCAAAAAGACC
>NW_008347230.1:552962-563547 GCF_000622305.1 Nannospalax galili
TGTTGCTAACAGGCCCAAGGACATTTTGACTTTTAGCCAAGAAACTGGCTACATTTCTTTGGGGTCTTTTTACCCTAACTGCCTAGCCAATTCCTACCTCCTATTCTTATCACGCCAGCCTCTAAAGGGGTTACCCAAATTGCCAATAGGGAATAGGGACACAGACCGCTCTGGCTTCTTCCATGCTGAACAGGGATGCAGGGTGAGGCAATTGGAGTTCAGTGGGTCTATCTAAAAGACTCCCAAATTGCATGACTTTGTCTACAGAGACTTCTTTAGAGGTGTAACTGTTATGCTTTTCTGAAGTTGGCAAGCTGCCTTTTTTTTAAATATTTATTATTTTTATGTTATGTGTATGGCCTGCATGTATGTGAGTGCACCTGTGTGCAATGCTGAGGTCAGAAGAGGGCTTCAGATTCCCCTGGAACTGGAGTTAAGGACGGTTCGTAGCCACCATGTGGGTGCTGGGAATCGAACCTGGGCCCTCTGCAAGAGCAGTCAGTGCTCTTAACTGCTGAGCCATCTCTCCAGCCCCAGCAAGCTACCTTTAAATGGATCTAGGTGAGTACTCAATTCAGCACGACCTGAGCATGTGCAGCTGCCTGGCCTAAGCAGTTAGTCCCACACGTCTCTGGAGTTCATACAGCTCTACAGTGTGGGCCGTCATCTCCTGTCTCAGTAGAGCTCTTCTGGGGTCCACCCAGGCCTACTGTGTGGCCTGTCATCTCCTGAGAGCTCTTCTGGGGTCCACGCAGGCCTACAATGCAGGCCGTCATCTCCTGTCTCAGTAGAGCCCTTCTTGGAGGATTAACTATTTCCCTCTTCATTTGTCTCCTTAGTCACATTAGTCCAGTATATCTTCAATTAGGGAGTAGAAATGCCAAATTTCAATGTCTGTGGATTATACATGACATGAGTCTTTGTTATGACATCACAAATATTTTCATCATCATCTGTGTAGAACATCAAAAGTAATTTTGCCCACTTATGAGTTCTAGAGTAGATATCTGTTGAACACACAAGAACAACGTTAAGTCAGTAGTTTTGTTTGTTCAAATATCACTGAGCCTTGAGATTCATTTTAATGTAGGGGAGAGAAATAAATCATGAACTCAGTAAATGAATACATTTCATAGTAAAGCAGAAAATGATAAACATTGTGAAGGGAGGCAAAGGGAAATTGGCAACAGAAGTGGGTCACACCACTCAGTATAGTGTCAGGAGAGCCTCCTTAAGATGTGATTTATGGCCTGGCGTGGTGGTGCACACCTTTAGTCCCAGCACTCAAGAGGCTGAGGCAGGCAGATTTCTGTGAGATCAAGGCCATCTGGGGCTACAGGGAGACCTTGTCTCAAAAACAAAACAAAACAAAAAAGATGTGATTTATGCAAAGATATGAAGGAAGTGAAGGGGTACACCAAACTGATATAGGAAGAAAGCATCCTGGGCACAGCCAGGGCTATGTCCTGAGGGAATCATGCAGTGCCGTGGAGTCCCTTGCAAATAGGCTTTCAAAGCTGGGTGGAATAAGAAGTAGGCAGTGCAGGTGGAGAGCTCTCACCTGGGGCCTGGTCATGATGGGCCTTGTACAAGGGTTGATTTTTTACTACAAATGAGAAAGCATGGCACGTGTGTGTGTGTCTGTCTGTCTGAGTGTGTGCCACATATATGCTGGTGCCCAGAGAGGCCAGATGGGGGTATTGGATCATCTGGAGCTGGATTATGGCAGTTGTAAGCTGCCAGATGTTGGTGCTGACAACCAAACGCAGGTCCTCTGGAAGAGCCATTAAGTGCTCTTAACCACTGAGCCATCTCTCCAGCCCAGTTTGATTTGGTTTGGTTTGGTTCGATGTTTAGTGTTTAGTGTTTGGTTGTGTTTGGTTCGATTAAGTTTGGATAGCCTTATTGAGATATAGTTGATATGCCATACAGCTGGTTCTGTTAAAGTGTACAGTTCAGGGCTGGAGAGATGGCTTAGTGGTAAAGAGCACTGGTTGCTTTTGCAGAGGACCCAGGTTTGATTCCCAGCACCTACATGGTGGCTAATAATCATCTGTAATTTCAGTTCCAGGGAATCCGACACCCTCTTCTGACCTCCTCAGGCATTGCACAACATGGGTGCACTTACACACATGCAGGCAACACATAAAAATAATAAAATATTTTTAAAAGTGTACAGTTCAGTGGTTTTCAGCATATTCACAAATATGTGCAAACATCATCACAGTCTAGGTTAGAACATTTTTATCATTCCCAAAAGAATTCCCTACTCTAGCCCTAAGCTACTTTCTGTCCATATAAATTTCTCTATTCAGGACGTTTCATGAGTGGTGTTATATAACACATCATTTGTGACTAGCTTCTTTCACCAGTGTAATCCTTTAAAGTTCATCATTTAATGTCATACTTCATTCCTTTTATGACTGAATATCATTTCATTTTATGAATACACCATATTTTATTTCTCCATTCATTATTTTTGGGCTGTCATAATGTTACTAAGAATATTTCTATACAAGTCTTTGTGTGCATCATAGGGTTTTAAGAGAGAATGACATCTGAGCTAGTAAAGCTAATGAATGGGCTGCAGAAGGGTAAGAGCACTACCACTCTTGCAGAGGACCTGGGTTCAGTTCCCAGCACCCACATGGCCCTAACCAACATTCATTACTCTAGTCCCAGGGGGTCTAACTCCCTCTTTCTGCCTCCGTAGGCACCTTCATGGATATATTGCACATAAATTCATTCAGGCACACAAATACACATAAATAAAAAATAAATCATTTTTAAAAAGACTTTTAAAAATTAATATAAACTAAGAGGATTATCCCAAATGAACATTTGTTTATTATGAAAATGCAAAGTCCCAGGTGTAGGAACTATGGTAATTATTTATTCACCTGCAATAAATTCTTTGTCTTGTTGCATTTCTGGAGTGTGTAATCCTTCCTTGCAGATAAATGTGCATCTTGGTTTGGATTTTGAACAGGCCTGCCTTATCTTTATCACTCATAAGTAGTCAATATTAAAGAGCTCTAGTCCTTGCTGGTAGAGGCTGACACCTGTAAATTGGCAGTATGTGCTCAGAGACCCAGAACTGATCCCTATGGACAGAATGGTTCTAATGGAACCAAGTCTTCTCTTCAGAGGATTCAGGATAGAGGTGAAGGGGAGAAAGAGGCTGGATGAACTTGGTGGTTTTCTGTGTTCAATTAAATTTAAGTTGGATTCAGTTAAGTCCTCATTAGCTATAAACCTGCAAAATAATTAAAATTCTCATTTTCCAATTATCTTCCTCTAGCTAGCAAAGGTATATAGTATCAGCAGGCAGATATACAGGCATTCCCCTCCCACCAAGTAAGTAATTTATGCTCACTATAAAAGATAAATAAATACATGTAAAAGTAAAAAGCACTTATAAAAAAAGCCAGTCACTGTTAACATTTTGGTTTTTAGTTCTCTCCAATTGTTTATTTTATTTTATTTTATTTTATTTTTTTGGTCTTTTTTTGAGACAGGGTCTCCCTGTAGCTCCAGCTGCCTGGAACTCACTCTGTAGACCAGGCTGGCCTCGAACTCACTGCAGCAGAATTGCTGGTTTTCCCTCACAAAGAGGGACTTCTCAGCTACCACAGCTGCTTAGTTCTCACGCCTCTCCTTTTTGTGAAGTTGAGTGACCAGTGATGGGGGAAGAACTGGGAGCTGTGGCCTGTGATGACTCACAGCAGCACATGCTGTGACCACTTTTTATTTGGGTGTGGGACTCACTCGTGTGTGTGTGTGTGTGTGTGTGTGTGTGTGTGTGTGTGTGTGTGTGTGTATGTCAGAGTAGGTTTTGGCTCTCTCCACTTCGTGGGCTCCCTAAATTGGAACTCCTGTCATCAGGCTTGGTAGCAAATGCCTTTAAGACTGAGACATCTTGCTGGTCCACCTGAAAGTTTTTTAGTTTTGTTTTTGTTTTGCATTGGACATAATTAGGATTATATCATGTATTGTTTCATATCTTGTTGACTTTGGAGAGGGGGAGATTTTTTTTTTGAGACAGTGTATGGCCATGTAGCCCAGGCTGGTCTTGAACTCACAACAATCCTCCTGCCTCAGCCTCCTAGAGTGCTGAGATTAGAGGCATGAGCCACCACATCCAGATCATATTTGTTTTTCTTTTTTATTAAGAACATTTCCCCATGGTATTAAACATTCTTTAAAATAGTTTCAAATGTAATGGAAATGTAAAGGCTATCTCTTCAACCATTGCTGCTAGACATTTAGAGTGTTTATTTTTTAAGCTACATACTGCTATAATAAATAGCTGGTATGTTAATAAATTTATGCTCCCAAGCTTGACTATTTCCTTATTATAAATGTGTTGTGAGGCAGTCTCAAATGTGGCTTGAGTGGAAATGTAAATTTGTAGGGCACTTCTGGAAAGCAATTTAGTATTATGTGGCCAGAGGTATAGGATGGATGGTATGGCTCTTGTCAAGTTTTGTTTCTTGATTTGTAAGAGGCCCTCACTTAGGTAATGGAAATGACACATATCTTGATTGAAGAAGTGGCTGTACAATAACAGCTGTTAGTCATCAGATGACATTAAAATCTGAATTTTATTATCTGTAAATTATATCTCAATAAAAAAATTAAATAGCCTCCTGGTAGCTTGTTTGGCATTCCTGAGGCCCTGGGCTCATCTTCAGCACCGCACACAAAAGAATTAAAACACTATAGTACCAAACTGATATTTTCTCCTTGATATAGTCATAAAGAAGAAACTTTTCTAACTATAATTCAGTGTGGCTGAATGCCATATCCCATAACCATCGGTTATCAGCTGCTTGTGGGACACACACTCTGAGAAACACTACTCCATTAGCAATTTTTAAGAAGGGCATTTTAAGCTGGGTGTGGTGGCGCATGCCTTTAATCCCAGCACTCAGGAGACAGAGGCAGGTGGATCTCTGTGAGTTCAAGACCAGGCTGGTCTACAAAGTGAGTTCCAGGCCAGCTGGGGCTACAGGGAGATGCTGTCTCAAAAAAAAAAAAAAAAGACAAAAAAAAGGGCATTTTAGAGCTGGCGAGATAGCTCAGCAGTTAAAAGCAAGTAACTGCTCTTACAGAGGACTAGAGTTCTGTTCCCATCACCCACATCAATGGCTCACTCCAGTTCAGGAGATCTGACACCCTCTTCTGGACTCTACAGCTATCTGCTGTGATAGGCACATACCCATGCACAGATGCGCACGCACACACACACACACACACACACACACACACACACGCACGCACACACACACACACAGATAGGCACATACCCATGCGCAGATACACACACATGCAAATAATTTTTACAATATTAAAAACAAAAATTTTAGAGTATTAAGAACTAAAATGTATTGAGCACATAATATGTACTACACATTGTTTTAATACCTATGCTGTCTAATAAAGTGGTCTTAACCACATGTAGCTATTTAGCACTTGAAATGTGTCTACTCTAATTTGAGATGGCTGCAAGTGTAAAACACTAATCTGAATTTCAAAGACAATACAAAAATGTAAAATATCCCATTAATAATTTTTAAAGTTGGTTGTGTGCTGAAACAATAATCTGGATGTATAAGTTAAATATGCATTAAAATTAATTTTCCCCTCATTTTACTTTTTGGGTTTGTTTTGGGTGTGTTTTGTTGTTTTTGAGACAGGGTCTCTCTATACCCCCAAATGGCTTGGAACTATAAAGACCAGGCTGGCCCCAACCTCACAGAGATCCACCTATGTCTGCCTCCTGAGTCATTTTACTTTTTTAATGGCTACCAGAACATTTTAAATTACCTGTGCATCTCAAATTTGTGACTTCTAAATACTTTACTATTCAATTTTGCTTAGTTTTTCTAACAACCCAGTGATATAGAGTCTTATTACCACTAACCTCATGTTTCAGGTGAGGAAACTGAGATAGTGAAGAGGTTAAACACTTTGCCTGAAGTCATAACTAATAAATAAGCAGTAAAGCTGGAGCTGAGCAGTTTGTTTCTACCCTAGGATCTGGACATCCGATTGAAATAACATTTTAGAAAGGTTTACCTAGGATTTTTAAATCCCTTGCTTTTAAACATCACTTGTAAGATAGGCAAAATATGTTGCATACAGTAGGTAAAACATGAAGCTTTCTGCACAGTGATAAAATAATGCACAAGTGAGGAATTGGGCTGGAGTGATGGCTCAGTGGTTAAGAGCACTGCTGCTGTTGCAGAGGACCTGAGTTTGGTTCCCAGCACCTACATGGTGGCTAAGAACCATTCGCAACTCCAGTTCCAGATGGTCTGGTACCATCTTCTGGCTTCTGAGGGTATTGTATGACACAGGGGCAACTTTACATACATCAAGGCAAAACATTCATACATACAAAATAAAAATAAGGCAAAGTGAGGAAACAGAATTGTTTCATTTTAGGATTTTTGTCACCCAAAGGTGATGACAAATGGTGTTGCTCTTTGAATAAGAATTATAAATTTTCTGGGCGTGGTGGCTTATACCTTTAATCCCAGCACTGGAGGCAGAAGCAGACAAATCTCTGTAAGTTCAAGGGCAGCCTGGTTTACATAGTGAGTTCCAGGCCAGCCAGGGCTACAGGAAGACCCTGTCTCAAAAAGACCAAAAAAAAAAAAAAAAGAATGATTAATTAGTGGCAATTGATACTGATAAGGGCTGAGAACTGAGTAAATTTGAAGCCAGGAAGGGGCTGATGTGTGTTGTCAACAGGTACATTATAGATTTCTACCTAAACAAGTAACACTAGAAACTTGACCCTTCTCCTGTAACCACAAGTTAGTTCAATCCCTGAATTATTTACAGAAAAATTAGGATACTGTGTCAGATCTGCATCTCACAGAGAAAGGAATCAGAGAGCACTCTTCACTTTGGGGCATCTCAAAGTGGGCCATTGGACCCATAGCACCTTCTTCATAGATTGTCTTTGGGAGTTTATTTTCCTCCTGACACTGGCCAGCTTTTCTTTAATACTGCTATGTGTGAAGTTGTGTTCAAGTGCTAGAGAGGGAAAGCCATGTTCCATACCTGGAAGGTCTTATGCCTAATGGGAAGTAGGCATTTGTATGACTAAAGTTGAATTAACCCATGTCTCAAATATAGGTATATCTCCAGATTCCAATTTATGTATATACTATAACTTCTTTTTTTTGTCTTTTTGAGACAGGGTCTCCCTGTAGCCCCCGCTGTCCTGGAACTCACTATGTAGACCAGGCTGGCCTTGAACCCACAGAGATCCGCCTGCCTCTGCCTCCCAAGTGCTGGGATTAAAGGCGTAAGCCATCACGCCTGGCTGATAATTGTTTTTAAAGTTTGCATACAACTGATTTGGAAAATACTGTATCACCCTCTTGGAAAATCACAATTCACATTAGCATGTTAAAGAGTCTGAGAAATTATAGCATTAAAAAAAATCTCAAATTTTGTGTTTCAGATTTGGTATTTGTAAGAGAAGATACGTAACAGTTAAGTTAGAAATCATGACAACATAATGAACACCCACAAACCATTTGCCTCACACAAGGACTAGGAATTGTCATAGCCTGTATCTACCCTGTGCTCCTCTCTAATTACAATTGTCCTTTATCTTCTCTCACTTTGATAGAGGAACAAGAACTCTTACCAGTTAACTGGATATTTCTAAACGACATATTGCTTAGTTTTGCCTGGTTTTGAGCATAATAAAAATGTTATTTTGCATTTTTCAGTAAGCATTGCTTCTAAGATTCGTCTATACTGCTGCTTATAACCTTGTTCATTTTACTGACTACAGCTCCTCTCGAAGAGCAAAGGGACTATAACCAGGAGCACTGGCATAGTATTATTTTGTTTCAGAGCAAGAAGGAAGATTATTTAGAGTGGCTATAAGCTACCATTTGAGGCATGTGCTAAAATAGAAAAATGAGTAAGGATGTGCCTATCTTTGGTGACCTTAGGCTCCAGTGGGGGT
Source organism: Nannospalax galili (assembly GCF_000622305.1). NCBI lineage: Eukaryota > Metazoa > Chordata > Mammalia > Rodentia > Spalacidae > Nannospalax > Nannospalax galili. The sequence goes on from NW_008347230.1 coordinate 560,959, forward strand.
ATTAACTCTGTATTTCTCAAATTAGGATATGATTAGACCTAGAGACATGCAAAGACAAAGTAAATATGCCATATCATATGAAATGTGTCCATTTTCATATAATTTGGGGAATGTGTAGAGCAGAATTAAATGAGTTTGTGGGGAGCAGGAAAGTAGACTTTAAGGAAAATAATGACAAGATCCTAAGTGCTGGGATTACAGGCTTGTGCCAGAATACTTGGCTTATTTTGTAAATGATACATAAAGACATGAAAGCTAGACACATGTATGGAATACTATGTGATGTTTCAATTTTTCTTTTTTATTACATTTATTTTGTGTGTGTGTATCTGTGCATGATTGTATGTGTATCTGCATGTATACATCCCATAGTGCACAGATGGAGGTCAGAGGACAACTCAGGTAGTCAGTTCTCCCCTTCCACTATGTGAGTTCCAGGGATCGTAAGCCATCTCACCAACCCTACTGCAAAACATGTATTCTTTGTGCAATGTTTAAATAAGTTTAAAAAGATCTCCTCAAATATACTTTGTGATGACAAGATTCTAGATCGTTTCCTCTAGCTTTTAAAAATGCACAGTATATACTTACCTGGCAGGGGAGATACCATGATCACGAAGGTGGTTTTCCCAGAGCGAGGCTTATCCATTGCACTCCGGATGTGCTGACCCCTGCGATTTCCCCAAATGTGGGAAACTCGACTGCATAATTTGTGGTAGTGGGGGACTGCGTTCGCGCTCTCCCCTGATGTATGCAGTGTTTAAAGGTAATCCACATCACCCCACTGTGCAGCAGCACACCAGAATTTCTTCATCCTATCTAACTATAACTTAGTACCCAGATCAGCCTTTCCCCCTCCCTCACATGCACTAGCATTCTATGGATTATAGAAGAAGGACAGATAAAGATAGTGATTTGGACATGTACATACACATAAAGTTTTGTTGTATCATTTAGGAGCACACTTATTCCGCTGAATTACTATAGTAAGTTAAAATGCTAATGTTGTATTGGTCTCTTGTCCATTACCAGAGACTGAAAAGTCTGCACCTGCTGTATGAATTGAGTTTTTGAGGTTGGCCTTAAATGAACAGTGGGGTGCTGCTGCCTGTTGCAGCCACCTTCCTTCCATCTGCGGAGTCAGGAAGGCACGCTTGATGACAGCAATAGTGCAAGCCCCTCTGTGCGGCCCAGTACTGCTTATATTTATGCCACACTTGTGTTCACTTGTGACTGCGTATCTGGCTCTGGGTGCCCCTCAAAATAGGAATCATAGGAGTTGTTCATGGATGCACATAGTTCAATGCAGGTCACAGTAATGTTCAACAAACACTAAATTGAATTTAACTGCATTGAATTGGATTCTAGTTCCATAAGAGATTTTTTTTTTTTTTTTTTTAGTTTTTTAAGTGAGATTGATGTAGAACAAATCTAGACAAGAAAAGGCATTCTTTTTCTGTTTGTTTTTAAACATAGTCTAAATTTAGGATAGGATACAGCTACCAATATGTTCATTGCCCATAATTTTTAAGCATTCTGTGCAGTGACTCACCACAGTACCTAAATAGATATTTTAAAAGTCACAATAGCCCTAGGAAACAAAATTAGGTCTGGCAAATAGAGTGTTTTCTCTTTGCAGTCAGGAATGTCGGGTTGCATTGAGGTATAGAGGAGGATCTTTACATGTAATTTTAGCGAGTTATTTTTTTCCTTTGTACTAGAGTTGAAAATGAAGCAAAGATCGCCCAATAAATTTTTATAGGGCTTTCAGAACATGTTTCATTCTTACTATAAGTCACTAGTCAAAGACTGTCATCTTTCAAAGGGAAAGTGCTGCCTCATTTCCCAACACTGCTCAATGGCCTTGCAGTGTTTTCAGTCCAATGGATCAAAAGGCCAGGCCAGAGAGAGGCACCTCCATTTCAGTAGAAGTGAACTTGGTTTTACTCCTTTCCCTTCTTTTTTTCACCAAAGGAGTTTAGAATTTAAATCCTCCAAGACTCAGAACTGTCCATGTCTAAAAGTAGTAAATAATGGCCACAAGGCACCTGGCCATTCATCCCTGTCTGCTACAGATCTGTGTCCTGAGAGTCTTGAGCACAGGCACGAATGCCATCAAAATAGCCCGTGTATTATAAAGTTTTCTTACTCTTGAGAAGCTGTTTTAATTAATTCATTTATTCAGCATGTTTGTTGGGTACTCTTGCTAAGCCCTGGAGAAAAATTTATCCCTACCCTGAAGAGACTGTCTCAAAAAAGTAGGGCTGGAGAGATGGCCCAATTAAGAGCACCGATTGCTCTTGCAGAGGACTAGGGTTCAGTTCCCAGCACCTACATGGGTGCTAACAACTGTCTGTCACTCCAATTCCAGGGAATCCAACACCCTCTTCAGACCTCTACAGGCATTGAAAAACGTGGGTGCACTTAACATTCATGTAAGCAAAACATTCATACACATAAAATGTAAATTTTTTAAGGTGAAAAGTGAGGATGACACCCAAGGTTGTTCTCTGACCTCTACATACATGCTATGACACAAGCATATACATTCTCTCTCTCTCTCTCTCTCTCTCTCTCTCTCTCTCTCTC
>NW_008347230.1:563582-612652 GCF_000622305.1 Nannospalax galili
TAAATAAAGGCAAGAGTATAGCAGGGTGTGGTGGCACACACCTTTAATCCCAGCACTCAGGAGGCAAAAGCAGGCAGAGCGCTGTGAGTTCAAGGCCAGCCTGATCTACATATCGAGTTTTAGGCCAGCTGGGAAACCCTGTCTCAAAAAAAAAAAAAAAAAAAAAAAAAAAAAAAAGCAAAGGATACAGCAAAGGATGCAATCTATATTTTTTTAAAGGTACAGTGTAGATAGTGGCTGCTGATGTAACATGGTATGTAAGACATTGCCCTCCAAAGATCTGAGTTCTGGGGCTGGAGACATGGATCAGTGGTTAAGAGCACTGGCTGCTCTTGCAGAGAACCTGGGTTCAGTTCCCAGCACCCACATGGCAGCTAACAGCCTTCTCTAACCCCAGTGCCAGGAGATCTGACGCCCTCTTCTGACCTCCACTGGCACTGCAAGATACTGGTACATCTACCTACATGCAGGCAATACACTCATACACATAAAATATTTTTTTAAATCTGAGTTCCTATAATTTCTCTATAGAAATTTTAAAAATACTGATCTTACAGATTTAAAAGTTTAATTTAAAAAAATATGTTGAGGGGCTCAGAGGGTAGGGATACTTACCACTAAGCCTCATGACCCAAGTTCAATCCCCAGAACCTCTACAGGTTGTCTTCTTTGATATATGCACCGTGGCACATGTGCAGCACACATGCACACAAAATTGTTTTGTTTTTAAACATGGTGAGGCCAGGGAATTGTAGCTACATCTATAATCTCACCATTTAGGAGACTGAGAGAAGAGTATTGTGGGAAGCCAGCCTGGGCTACATAGTGAATTTTAGGCCAGCCAGAGCTATGTAGCAAGACCCTGTTTAAGTAAAAAAAAATAAATAAATAAGAGGACAATTAAGAAAGTACAGTGAGGGCTGGAGAGATGGCTCAAACAGTTAAGAGCACTGGCTACTCTTGCAGAGGACCCGGGTTCAATTCCCAGCACCCACATGGCACCTAACAGCCCTCTGTAACTCCAGTTTCAAGGGAATCCAATGCCTTCTTCTGACCTTTACAGGCATTGCATGACACGGGCGTACTTACACAAATGCAGGCGATACACTCATACACATAATTTTTTTTTTAAGTACAGTGAGTTCCTTGGAGCATAAAGGGGTTCGCTTTCTAGACTGGCTGTTTTATTTAGCACACTTCCGCTCAGCACTCTGTCACTTCTCCATGCTGTGTAGTCCAGTGTCTATTTTGGGTGATGCTTTTGTTTTCCTGCTAAGTAACTTAATCAGTTACTCCTTGTCAGTTTCCTAGAGGAAGTCCTGGCTTCTGGGCTGCACAGCCGAAGCAGGGAGAGCTCACAGGCCACTTCCAGGACCGCAAGCAGAAGATGAAATGCTGATAGGGAGCAGCAAGAAGGGCACGGCCTCCCTCGGACCCTGGCTGCAGGCCTTCCCTACTGACGAGAGGGTTCAGGAGGGCACCTGTGTTTACTGTAACTCACTCCAGGTAAACCCCATTCCTGAACTGTTGGCATACCAAGGCTTCCAGAGATAAGTCTGAGCCCATCCCAACCCACTTTTCCTGTGATTTCTGTGTCAAATAAATATGTTCTTTGTGTATTTGATAGCACAATCACTTCAGTGTCTGATGGGTTTTGTTGAGATCTTTCTTGAGAAAAGGGTTGTCAGAGCTGAGGAGGTTTTAAAAGCAGCATGTGGTATACATGGCACTATCCTCGACCTCGTCTTCCTTTGACTCTTCCATTAACCACCTTCCTGCACTCTGACGCCTCACCATGTTTCTTTGGAGAGCCATCCAAAAATCATGTCTGCATTGCAATTTCCTGTAACACTAAGAAACCATATATGATTACAATAAAAAGTCAATTTTTGTGGAGATATGAGTGATTTGATTTTATTTCTTTGAAGTTCATTTATGGCAATTCATAAGGTGATGGTTTCACCCAAACAATGAAGGCATGGCCTACCCAGAGCATAAAGTATGCCAAGGAAATACAAATTCTGGTCTCAGTTTTGGCTCTCTCTCGCTCTCCTTTCCCCCCTCCCCACCTCTGTCTTGGTTTTTGATCCAGGGTCCCCCTATAGCCCCCACTGGGCTAGAACTCATTATGCAGACCAGGCTGGCCTCAGTCTCACAGAGATCCACCTGCCTCTGCTTCCTGCATGCTGGGATTAAAGGCACTCCCCACTAGTCTTGACAGCAATAAAAAATGGTGGGGTCAATAATGGCAGGAATTAAGGTGTCCTCAAATAATTAGCAAAAACAACACAGCACAATCCCTCTTGGTTTTATGTAGGGTGTGTGTGTGCCTGTGCATGTATGTATGCACAGCTGCCCTTGGAGTTCAGAAAAGGACACAGAATCCCCTTGAATTTGAATTGCAGACCGTTGTGAGCTGCCTGATATGGATTCTGGGAACTGAACTCAGGTCCTCTGAAAGAGCAGCACTCTTAACAGATGAGCCATCTCTCAGCCCCTTACATTTTCTTATATGTTGACGAGTATTCTCTAGCATCAGACAGTCTACAGTCAAATTCATGTCGTATTTTCATCGCATTGGGAAGGCTGGTCTTGTGGCTCAGCTTCCTAATCTATAAAGTGAGAGTCACAATTAGTACCTTCCTTATAGATAGTGAAGATTAAATACAATGAGTAGTACATTAGTATTTACAGAGCCTTCTATTATTGCTGGCCCTTTAGTTTTTCCCTATAAAAACATTTTCATTAAGGTCATATGCTTTTAATAACCCTCTCTCCCATAGATTAGAAAGCCTGGGTCAAAACATCCATCCTACTTAGAGAAGTCAAGGATATTTGTTTTTAAATGACTAGTCAGACACTTTATCTCTACCTAGTAAATTTGCAAGCAACAATTCACAAGTTGTTACCTTTGACATTTTTTCTTTTCCCCTTAAATGGAGTTAGCTTTTTCAATTACATTTTTCAGGAGTTACTTATAAAATATTCAATTCGAGGGGCTGGAGAGATGGCTCAGCAACTAAGAACACTGTTCTTGCAGAAGATCTGGGTTCAAATCCCAGCACCCACATGGCAGCTAACCACTGTCCGTAACTTAACTCCAGTTCCAGGGGATCCGACAGTCTCTTCTGTTCTCCACGGGCACTATACCACACGGGTGCACTTACCTATATACAGGCAATACATGCATACACATAAAATAAAAATTAAAAAAAATATGTTCAATTGGAGAATAAGCTGTGGACAGTGCTGTCTCACATGTGGACGTATTTAGGAGGTAAGCCAAAGTCCTCCTAGAATCTTCTCTCCCCCAAAGAAATTGCCTCGAGTTATTTTTGTGCTTTGTGTGTACGTGGTAGCTTAAAGCTCACTGAGACAGTGCTATAAAAATGTGTAAAGGAAATCAGAAGTGCTTATCCCAATTTCTTACTTAAGCATGGGGCTTTGGGAAACAACTCCACATAGATCCAAATCCAGGTGTCAAGAGGTTCACCTGGTGAGATAAATCAGCTTTAAGAACAGACCAAGGGAAAGGCTGGCATCTGGGAAGAGTCCAAGCCAAGACAAAGTGCGACAAGGTGAGGGAAGGAGAGAAGGGTAGGATGAAGCCATTTAATAGTGCAAGTTACTTGGAGGGAGGGATGGGGGCCAGCCAGATATTTGCGTAACATCTTAAGGAGCAGACAGGCAGAGAAGGTTCTGCAGCCCACATGCATCTGCTCTAGAATCTGAAAATTACTTTGGTTGTTTTTTTATGGGTCCCTCTGCTTGCTGTTTCTCTGATGCTGTGCACAGAGAACCCAGTGCCTTGCATACAGGAAGGATTCAAGTATTTGCTGACTAAATGAAAGCTCCTGGGAAAGGAGGAAGATGAAACAAGTCATGAATTACTTCTTTCCCATAAGCCAGAATCTCTAATTCCATCTCCTCTGCAGTGCTGGTGATTAAGCTTGGGCCCTCCTGAATGCTAGGCAAAGTGCTCTACCTCTGGGCTACACCCTCAATCTCCTGAAATGATTTTAAATCAGATGGAGACAGGAGGATTCGGAGTTCAAGACCAGCCTCAACTACATAGTGATTTATATTTATTTTTATTTATTTTTGGTCTTTTTGAGACAATCTCCCTGTTGCCCCAGCTGGCCTGGAACTATGTAGACCAGGCTAGCCTTGAACTCATAGAGATACACATAAAGGCATGTGCCACCACACCCAGCCTAACTACATAGTGATTTTAAATCCAGCCTGGGCCACACAAGACTTTGTCTAAAAAAAAAAAAAATTAATGATAACTAGAAATACAAACCATCCTATCTGCCTGGCCAGCAAGTTCCCAAAGTTCCCTACAGACTACTTTCCTCACAGTGTGCTGGTACATTCTGCATCCTTACTCATTTTTTTTAACTTCATGATTGTTGCCAAAATAATTTTGTCACATAGGTAAGCAGATGTTGAGACAGGGAAGGGACTGTTTGGGAAATGTACTCAGTGTGCAAAGTCTTTAAAAGGTAGATTGGAGTCAGAAAACCTAGATTCTAATTCACATAACCAATAACTTGTGTCAATTCTAGCCAAATCATTTGATTCACCACGTCTAGCTTGCATGTTTCCCAAGTATGTTTCCCATACTCTCATTCTATGCCTCAAAAAATAGCACTAAACATTTTTTTTAATGCCACATAAGAGTATTTTGAAAGGATAAAGTTCTGAATCCATCTAAAATGGAACACTTGGGGCTGGAGAGATGGCTCAGCAGTTAAGAGTACTGGCTGTTCTTGCAGAGGACCTGGGTTCGGTTCCCAGTACCCACATGGCAGCTAACCATCAGTAACTCCAGTTCCAGGGCATCGTCTTCTGATCTCCACAGGCACTGCACAACACAGGTTGCACTTACATGCACACAGGCAATACACTTATACACATAAAATAAAAATAAAATCTAAAAATAGGACTGGAGAGATCTCAGTGGTTAACAGCACTGGCTGCTCTTGCAGAAGACCCGAGTTTGATTCCCAGCACCCACATAACAGCTACCAACCATCTGTAACTCCAGTTCCAGGAGAATCTGACACTCTCTTCTGACATTTGCCAGCATTGCACAACATGGGTGCACTTACATGCAGGCAATACACTCATACACATAAAACTTATTTTTTGGTGTTTTTGAGACAAGGTCTCCCTGGAGCCCCAGCTGGCCTGGGACTCACTGTGTAGGCCAGGCTACCCTGCTTCTGCCTCCCAAGTGCTAGGATTAAAGGTATGTGCCACCACGCCCGGCCCAAAATAATATTTTTTAATTTTTTATTGTTTTTATTTTATGTATGAGTGTATTGCCTGTATGTAGGTAAGTGCATCTGTGTCGTGCAATGCCCAAGGAGGCCAGAAGAGGCTGTCAGATCCCCTAGAACCGGAGTTAACAGACAGTTGTTAGCTGCCATGTGGGTGCTGGGATTCGAACCCGGGTCTTCTGCAAGAACAGTCAATGTTCTTAATCACTGAGCCATCTCTCTAGCCCCCAAAATAGTATTTTTTTAAATAAAATGGAGGGCTTCATTCATTCATGACTAATGAGAGGTTGAGAAAAAATATTAGAGGATTAAGGGAAGAGTAGGGGCTGAGAAGGGGTGTCCTTCCTTGACACCAGACCATCTTCCACTCTTCAAGCCACAAATGTACCCATTACTTTATCTTGGGACATCTCTGGGAAAAGATGTTTTTCCTGCTCTGTGCCAGGGATCTTTACTCATTACTTGGTATTGCATCCACTGAGTGCCTGGTAATGTTTACTAGCTTGTTATTGTCTCATGATTAGTCCTAGAGGACAATACTCTTGTCTTCAAAGGATTCTCATAAGTCCCCTAACTTTCCTTGTAGAAATGGCCATTTACTACGTGGAGAAACAGAAACTTAAGAGATTCATGGCTCAGCGGTTAAGAACACTGGTTGTTCTTGCAGAAGACCCGGGTTCGAGAATTCCAGCACCCACATGGCAGCTAACAACTGTCCGTAACTCCAGTACCAGGGGATTCGACAGGGGCTCTTCTGACCTCTGCAGGCATTGCAGGACACGGATGCACTTACCTACATGCAAGCAATACACACATACACATAAAAATATAAATAAAATTCTGGACTGGAGAGATGGCTCAGCAGATAAGAACACTGGCTGTTCTTGCAGAAGACCCAGGTTCGAATCCCAGCACCCACATGGCAGCTAACAACTGTCCATAACTCCAGTTCCAGGGGATCCGACAGGCTCTTATGTCCTCCTCAGGCATTGCATGACATGGGGCACTTACCTACATGCAGGCAATACACACATGCACATAATAATAAAATATTAAAATATATATAATTTTTTTTTAAAAATTCATTCAATGGCTTGAACCAAAGGCCACAGAATGGTGACAAAACCACTCCTCAAACTTGGGCTTCCCCATTCCCTTCTTCCCAATCCTATATGCACTAAAACACACTAAGTTATTAAGATATGTCCTATGGGCTCTGAGATAGATGTGGGTTGGAGGGATCCGTGGGTTGCAGTCATGGCATCCTCTGGACTCTGAGGACATTGCAGGATGTTTACAGGGCAGCTCGGCAAGGAGAGATACCCAGGAAGTTGAAGCCCCTGGTATCATGACTTTGGAGCGACTAGCGGTTCTGTCAGCACCCTTGTGTGCGCAGATCACTCAGCTTCCCGAATCACACTTGGGAAATGGAGCTAGACCCCCCCCCCCTCATTCTTGCAGTTTCTCCAGTGCCTCTAAGGCCTGAAGCCTTGTACGCGGGAAGAGAGAGGCGTATTAACAGCAACTTCTCTCCCACTCCATCCCTACACAACACCCGGGGAAGCACAGAACTTTTCTCCAGCACCTGGCCTGCCCAGACCACTCACACCCCGGGGAGCACTGCGCCCTTGCCAGCCCCAGACGCCGCCCTCCCTGCGGGGAGGGGGTGGGGGGACACGCTCCGGGTGATCTCCGGGGTCCCGAACCGCCGCGTCCGTCAGTTATCCGCGTGGGCCTGTCCTGGGCGCCTCGCCAGGTCCGGCCGGTCCGCGTGGGCCGCCGCTCCTCAGGCTGGGCCGCCACGGAGCCCAGGTCTCGGCTGGGCTAGGGCTAGCTCCGTTGCCCGCCGTGAGTCAGAAACAAAGGCGGGGGGCGGGGAGCACCGGCTGCGGCTCCGCGATTCGCCCTTTATTCTGAACTCGTAACGTCAGCGAGCCGCGGACGGCGCGCCGGGGCGCGGGCTGGGCCGTCCACCGCGCGGGCCGGGGGAGCTGGGCGGGCGAAAAAAAACGGGGGTAGCACGAGCTACAAAGGGGGGCGTCCCGGTGCGCGAGCGAGCGGGGAGCGTGGCCGGTGCCCCGCCGCCAGCCTCGCGGGTCGGCAGCCCCTGCACGCGGCCTGGGCCCCGCGCCCGCCCGGAGCCATGAAGAAGAACCATCCTAGCAAGCGGGTGAGTGCGGGCGCGGCGCCCGTCCCTGCTGAGGGCTGCGGGCGGCCCCGGCCCCGCCTCGGGGCTTTTGTCTCCCGGCGCGCCGGGCTTCAACTTGGCTTAGTTTCTGCGCGACCCACACCCTCCGCCTCCCCTGGGGCCGCTGGGGCCGACGGGGAGACAATGAGAGATAAATGAGACGAAATGCGGTTAGTCCCCGCAGCACGGCGGGGGAGGGGCGGGACCCCGGAGCCCCGAGGCCCCCAGTCCCTCCCGGCCCGCCGCGCCGCTTGTGTATTAGGGGGAGAGGAAGGGGAGTGCGTTCCCGCGAGTGGAAGCGGGTCCCGAAGTGGCCAGCGAACCGTGGGGGACCTTGGGGTCCCTGACTCCATCCTCCCGAAGCCTCACCCGAGCAGGACGGCGGAAACCGAACCAGCTCCCATCACCTAATCGGCTGCTTCTTATCTTGCCCCCTTGGGCAGGGGCCCCAGGATGGAAATCATCAATCTGCGGCACCCGAGAAGGTCGGCTGGGTCCGGAAATTCTGCGGGAAAGGGATTTTCAGGGAGATTTGGAAAAACCGCTATGTGGTGCTGAAAGGAGACCAGCTCTACGTTTCTGAGAAGGAGGTAGGCGCCCATAACCTTCCCTATTTTCCCATATCTTCCACTCTGTCTCTAGTTTTCCTACTTGCCCTGCCTCCATTAGTTCAGTGGTCTCTATCAACCCCGTCTTATCTGTAGAGGAAAGTCACCCTTTAGTGATTCAACCTGATTAAGAATTAGAAGTTTGCTTCTTTTTTAATGTTTTGCCTTTTCAGACACCTTTCTGACAATGAGAGTCCACTCCCAGTTTGTCTCAGAAGTTCTGCCTGTCCCTGCTGCCTCCTTGCCCTGTTTCACCCTCCTGAAATACAGGATATTTTTTTCTTTGCTCTTGCTGCTGAACACAGATCAACGTGTTGCTCACCCCTGCCTGTCTCCCCAGCCCAGCCACCCCTTTCCTGTCTGTAGCCCCCATAGAACCCAGAGTCCGTCTCTGGGACCTAGAGTGGAGAACCGTGAATGCCAGATAGTTACTTTTGTTGGAGCCAAGTGTCCCGAACCAGGCCTCTGTCCCCCATGTTCCACATAACAAGAAAAAGAAAAGGTCAAGGAACTCATATTCTGGCCACCATTATCTTTATAGATGTGGAGAAATGGAGTTATGAGCACCTGTCTCTGCATAGCTTTGGCTCTGTAGTTAAGCATGAAGCTGTAGTCCTTGTTGGGTCAAAATCTAAGCCCAGATCATTGAATCCAGACTCCTTTCCCTTTTGTGAAACCATAACTCTTAAGTCAATAACAGTAATACTGAGCAATTGAAATTGCTTCTCTGTGGCTGTCTGCAGAGCTTGGTAGACTGTCCTGTGTTCCCCTTAGAATGGCCCTTCCTCCCCTGATTCTGTGTTCCCGCACCCAGTACTGGGAAGTCCTCTCTGAGTTCTGACTTCTTCTGCTTTCAGTAGTAGACATTTGTATTCAGTAGATCCTATTTAGGTAAATAAATCCTTTTATGGTATTGAAACAGACACATTTGCAGTCCAAGAGAAGTACTTATCTGAAAACTGTCTACTAAGTGGGGAAGAAGTGAACAGTGCCAGAGCTGAAAGGCCTCTTGAAGGTGTCCAGCCCTAGCTGACCACACTAGTGAGGAACTAACTTGCTGATGGAGAGTCTCAGGAGTGAGCTGAGGTAGACTTGACAAGAACATTTCCTCTCAAGGGTCACTTCTACCTAGTCACATTCTGCAGTCTTCTCCACAATTTTTTGGCTTTTTGGTTTTGCACTGTTTATTTTTAAAAAAAGCAGTAGCAAGTGTCAAAAGTGTATCTCCTGATTTCCCCGAACTTCATAATGGCAGGAAACTCTAGTGAGCAATCAGGAAGAACTTCCTACACGTCAGAGAGAAAACAAGAGAACAGTGAAAGAATAAAAGAAGACTTTTTTTTCCTGTTTGTCTAAAAGGCAGAATCTGGGGGCAGAAGTGCATGCTTAAGCCTTGCGTGTGAAGGAGGAGATACGGAGTTAGGATAGAGTGACCTCAGCCTAGAATGTCTGATGTCCTCAGAGTCAGGAGCATCTGACTATTCCTAGGGCCAGGTACCCCTTGGTGGGAAGAGCATTGGAAAAAAGGGAAGAGTATATTGCTTCCACTCTTCTTCAAAACCAGTTTCCATGCTCCAGTGGGCCTGGGCCAAAGGCAAAGCTGCCAAAGAATTAAGAAAAATAAAATCATAGTATATTTGTCATTTACATGATGATGAAAAAAATAATCCTAACTTTACCATAGTTTTCATCAGTCACTTTGGTTATTTCTGCTTGGAAAAGCAAGGTCTCCCCCAACTACCTCCATATTTGTTGTGAATCATTTTCTCATTCTCCAGGGGCACCTGTTCTCAGAGCAGGGGTACCCTCCTTATCAAGGGCTAAACTAGGAACAGATCCAGTCTTAGGGTAACTTCATAGTAGAGGAAGTTGAGCTCAGGGTAATACTTAGTAAGCTTATGGGCATGGAAAGGGTTAATTTGAAAGCTATAGCTATAAAAGAGCCTGGGAATTGGAGGTAAAGAAGATTCCAGGAGTGAACCAGGCTCCCAGGTGTGTCTGTCTTTTCTGGAATATATTTTGCTGCCAGCCTTACCCCGTCTCCTACTACTACCCTTCCTTATTCTGTCAGTATCTCCTGCTCCCAGAGCTGCTTATCAGCCTGTGTCCAAGCCAGAAGAGCTCCCTTCCCTCTCCCTCAGGAAAACAGAACAAGTGACTCTTTTTCCCCTGGCTACACACACACCCAGTACTTTCCTCTCCAAGGTTTCTGGCCTCTGCAGATAGTTTCTCTGGGGAAGGAGCTGGAGAGGAGGTTGTGATGCATCATCCTGCATCCCCAGCCCTGTATTTCTGGGAATTGTTCTTGAATGCCCCTTGTAGCACCTTGTCCCATGTCCACCCATAATGTCCAAGGCCTCTGATTACTTCCCAGCTAAAAGCCAGGGAGCCCTGGAAAGGAGAGCGCCCTGGAGAGCTAAACCTGGCCAGGCAAACAGAGATCTTAATGTGCCCTTACTCTCCCACAGCACATGTGATTGTCTGATCACAGCCATGTCCGACAGCAGGGCAAGAGGCTGGGTAAATAGAAGGCTACAGGCCAGTAGATGTCCGCCAAGGAAAACATGGGGGCTACTTTTACATGTTTGCTTCATTTGACTTTTATCCTGGGAAACATGACCAACTCATTCTGGGGTATTCCCAACCAAGTAGAAGAGGGTGGACAGGCTGCTACCTGGGATAAGTCTCTATATACATTAGAGGAGGAGACAGGTAGGGGCCAGAAAGCTATTATAAACCATAGCAGTCCCTGCAGCCTAAGGCAGCTCTCAATTCACCCCAGATGCTGGCTGCCCATATCTCCTTTCTCTGGACTATCAGTGGCCTCTCCGGTCTTCCTTACTTGGAAGTGATCAGATCAGCCTATTCATCATGTCCCTTTAAGGACATGGGCCTCCGAGGACTTGTAAACTGTGTCCTTCAGAATCAGACTAAGAGTCATAGGTGCAGAGAAATGGTAGCTTAGCTAAGGATAGCAGGGTATGAATTTAAACAGAACCCCTCACCAGGACTCCAGTCTTGGAGGTACCCCAGTCCTGTCCCGAGGTCAAGGTGCTGTACCTCTTGGATGGACTGGCCCTTTCCTGGTCTGTCATCCTTCCCTTTCCCCAGGCTTTTTCTGGATCCCAAGACTGTTCTAAAGTAACAGTTGGGGAGAAGAAGCAAAGTAATTTTATCCTCATCGCACCCCCAAACCTCCCCTAGGTAAAAGATGAGAAAAATATTCAAGAGGTGTTTGACCTGAGTGACTATGAGAAGTGTGAAGAGCTCCGGAAATCCAAGAGCAGGAGCAAGAAAAATCATAGCAAGTTTACTCTCGCCCACTCCAAACAGCCGGGCAACACGGTAGGTCTCTCTCACCACCTGGCCACTGGAGCCTGGAGCACAGCATAGGTGGCGCGGTAGTGGGAGGGAGAGCGTCCCCTTCACGCTCTCCCTCTTAGCAGTCTTGCCTCTGAGCCTCTCAGTTGCTCTCCCACTGGCTTCTGTCATTTAACTGGAGAATAATCTGGCCATTTCCTTCCCTCCAGGCAGGCCAGGCTTTAACCCATTGAGCCACACATACACATATTTCTCTTAGAAGAAAAATCACCAGTCCTTGTGCCCTGATGGGTGGTTAAAGTTCTGAATCTAAGTCTTCTTGAGGGAGGGAACCAAGGGAAGCCATGCCTGTCACATTCTGTCTCCTCAAACATTTTTTTGTTTGGTTTTGTTTGAGCCTGGGTTTCACTATACAGCCCTGGCCGGCCTGACTGGAACTTACAATGTAGGCCAGGCTGGCCTTGAACTCTCAGAGATCCTCTTGCCTCTAGCTCCCATGTGCTGGGATTCAAGGCATGTGCCACCAGGCCTGACTCTGCCTCTTCAAACATTTAAAGATCTTTAGTACCTAAGCTTTATCACACCTCGTCCAATTATCTCCAGTACCACATTCATGTCCAATACCTTTCTTACCTCTTCCTTGCTCTTTTCTAAAACAACCTCTGTATTTTGCAGGAATAGAATTTGGGTTTCTTTGAGTTATAGGTGACTCTAGAAGCACAGCCTCCTTCCAGGAGCTGGATCTGAGGCAATGAGATTATAATTTATTTCTTCACCGTCACCGTGAAACCTAAAACCCTGACTAAAACGAATCTTCCCATTACAGGCACCCAACCTGATCTTCCTGGCAGTGAGTCCTGAAGAGAAGGAGTCATGGATCAACGCCCTCAGCTCTGCCATCACCAGAGCCAAGAACCGCATCCTGGATGAGGTCAGGGGACGCACTGTGGGGAAGGGGATGCTGGACACAGAACGAGCATCTGTGACTCACTAAAGGAGGGTTGTTATGTGGGGTCCCACTTAAATGCCCTCCTCCAGCTCTGCTTTCTCCCTTTTTTGAAAACGCTCTTCTACTATCTTCTCTATCAAATCTCTTTTGCCAATTCCTCCTCCTGTACTTCATGAGGCATGAGCCAGCCTTGGGTCAGCTGAAGGAGTCCAGTTATGTCTGTAAATCCCTCTGCTTGTAGCCCTGCTCAGAACTAGCTCATGGGCAGGGAGGCTAATTTCCCAGTCCAGCATGTTTGGGCCTTGGGGGATGCTTGGTTGGGACAGAGTCCTAAAGAAAACCTGTGGCTCACAGTGCATCTCTTCAGGTCACCGTTGAGGAGGACAGTTATCTTGCCCACCCTACCCGAGACAGGGCAAAAATCCAACACTCCCGCCGCCCCCCAACTCGAGGACACCTCATGGCTGTGGTATGTAAAACTGTAACAAAGTAAATGGCCAAGTCTCTGTCATGTGTCATTCCATCTTAGAGCTGAATACAGCCAGAAATATTTGTGTGGGGGGTTGGAGTGTCTTCCTGATATTAAGATCAAAGACTAAGGAGGTCCCTCTATACCACGTCCCTGCCTAATTCCTCTAAATCAAAAATACTTAGTAACTACCATGAGTAAGATGTCTCTGTTCTCAACAATTTTGGGGGAGGAAATAAGAAATACCCTAGGAAAGTAAAAAACAGAAGTGTTAAATCCAGAATGGCACAAGTCCTATGTGATGGCTAGCTACCCTGATGGGCCAAAGGTGCTTCAGAGGCGGGATCACAGCAAACCCTCTACTCTCTGAAGTAGTAGATTCTTTCATTTATCTGAGCCCTAAGTCTGCAGGAGAAAGAACATAGGCCCTGGAGTTAGAAAACCCAAGTTGGAACCTGGTTCCCTGAAGCTGCGTGTCTGTAAATGGGGCAGTGATCGCTCCTAATTAGGGGTTGCTGTACAAAATGATTAAAATAATGCCCAACAGCACATGAGTGTTGAATACCCTTCCTTGTTAAAGTACTTTAGAAATAAGAGGTTTATTATAAGGCAAGAGGTTCAGAGTTCAAGTAGCAGAGCAGTTAAGGTATATGGCTGAGGGCACAATAGAGGAGAATGACTACTGTGACAGATGGGCCATCCTGTGTATGCCCAGCCCTGTGCCATGTCTGAGTCCATCATACAGAGGAAATATACACTTCTCAGGAACCTTGTAGCAGAGTAGAGAATATGAGAAATTGCCTTAAGCTACAGAATAATGAAGAAGTTCAAATCACCATCAAAGGAGTCAGCAAGTAAAGCAGAAGGGCTGTCAGGAGTGGAGGGGTCTCCAAGGAAGGCATTGAGGACCAGACTTGCCTCCATCTTTCCTGGGACACTGAGAGTTCACTGCCTTCTTTCCCATCCCCTTCCTTCCCAGGCTTCCACCTCTACCTCAGATGGGATGTTAACCTTGGACCTGATCCAAGAAGAAGACCCTTCCCCTGAGGAACCATCTTCTTGTGCTGAGAGCTTTCGGGTGGACCTGGACAAGTCTGTGGCCCAGCTGGCCAGCAGTCGACGGAGAGCAGACTCAGACCGGATCCAGCCCTCTTCACACCGGGCAAGCAGCCTTTCTCAACCTTGGGAAAAGCCAGACAAGGGGGCCACCTACACCCCTCAAGCACCCAAGAAGTTGACCCCTACAGAGAAAGGCCGCTGTGCCTCCCTGGAGGAAATCCTTTCTCAGCGAGACTCTGCCCCATCCCTCCCACTCCAGCTTCGGGCTGAGGAGTCCCCAGCCCCCATCCCCAAATACCCAGGGCAGCTGTCCCGGATCCAGGACCTGGTAGCGAGGAAACTGGAGAAGACTCAGGAGCTGCTGGCAGAGGTTCAGGGACTGGGAGATGGCAAGCGAAAGGCCAAGGACCCCCCGCAGTCTCCACCCAATTCTGAGTCAGAGCAGCTGCTGCTGGAGACCGAGCGGCTGCTGGGAGAGGCCTCCTCAAACTGGAGCCAGGCAAAGAGGGTGCTGCAGGAGGTCAGGGAGCTGAGGGACCTGTACAGACAGATGGACCTGCAGACCCCCGACTCTCACCTCAGACAGAGCTCCCAGCACAGTCAGTACCGGAAGAGCCTGATGTAAAGAGGGGACAGGTCTGGAACTTTGGGGGACACACAGACTCTTTATTGCCACATGTTGCAGGATTAAGCTTTTTTATTTACCTCATTCAAAAAAAAAAAAAAGAAAGAAAAGAAAACAAACTCATTGCTCTGGCTGATGCCTGACACCCCACGGCCTTCCCCTATATTCTTTCCCTCCTTAGCTCCCTTGTCAGACTGGAGAAGGTGAGCCCCGTAGCAGAAATAAGGAGCTTTCACCTGAACGAAGTAATAAAGACACAGTCTGCTCATTGTACACATGCCACCTGCCTCCCAGACCTAAGGAGAACCACCATAGGCATGCCTGGACATCTAGGTTTAGAGCGGCCTGGGCAAGAGGTTTTCTCAGATGTCCCATTCCAGGTTTTCATGCTGAGGGTGAAATTTCAGCTGTGCAGCTCTAGTTCTAGGGACCCGGGGGCCAGCACCACCTGTCCATGCCATAGGAGAAGTGAAATTTACCCCAGACTTGAGAAGGATATGTGGAATTAAAAGCTCCCTGGCCTGATACTGGCTTCTCCCCATGATGTTGGTCTCTGACTACAATTGGATGCCTTGGGCTGAGGTTCTATAGCTCAGTGGTAGGGTGCTGACCCTACTACTGAGAAACACTGTGAGACACTGGTATACTGGTTCTATACTGAAAAAGACTGATCTGCCTCAGTTTTATCTGAAGTGCTTTCTTCACCTCATACCCTTCTCACCACGGATTCAAAAGTAATAAGCTTGAATATATGGGACTGGGTTGGTCATTGGGGCAGAATAGGGCAGCCAGCATAGGAACTGGGAACAGCTGACCCTGTGGAAGAAATGAACTAAGAATGAAACTGATTTGTGATGAGGCTGTGTCCAACTTCCCCTTTTGGCCAAGTGAGAGTTTCTTCTTCCCCTCCACCTCCTTGCTCAAACCTACCAACCCGGACAGTACAGCTTCAGGAAAACAGTTCTGCCCACACCACCACCCCGCCTGCCTGCCTGCCGTGGAGTCACCAGGCTTCATGGCAGTCTTGTGTGGTAGATTCCCCCACAGCTCATTTTCTGAGATCAAATTTAATAATGATCATAAGGTCCAGAGTAGGGAAGGCAAGCTCTGAATGATTGAGGAGATGAAAGGGACATGAAGCCTCTTAATCAAGCAACTAGGTTAAAAATAAAGTGGGAACTTCCCTTGGGAAGTTCCTGATCTTCCTTAGACCTGACCCCCAGGAGCCAAATCCCAGAACTTCACTGGGGTTAAGAGAGGAGCAGGGGAGAGCAGGCTGTCCTAGTAATTGGAGATGGGGTGGGGAGAAGAAAATATTTGGGGAGAAATCTTAATTTCCTCTCTGCTGTGATGTTCTGCCACCATATAAACAAGAATAGGGAGTCTCTCCACGTTCAACTGTCTCCAGGAAAAGGATTCTGGGGTTTCAGGTATCATGGGTGCTGGGGACTCACACCAGGTCCTCACTCTTGCACAGCACACCCTCTTACCCACTGAGCCATCTCCCCAGCCTGCTTTCAGAAAAGCGGCTCTTGCTCTCCTGCCTCTCACTGCCAACGGTTTTCCCCAGATCTAGCCTGTAAGTCATCTAGGAACAAGTATCCTACTTGAGCCAGGAAGGTGCATAAGAATGACACTTTACTAAGGAACTAGGCTTCCTGTCCCCTCAGAGGTCACTTTCCACATCTCTAAATCTGGTCCTCAGAGCCACCCCTTTCCACAAAGACTGAAAGTGGAGTTAAAATTACACTTTTTAATGTGTCTCTATCTTCATTTTATCAGCATTTCCCTTTTTTTCTTGTTGCTCCCTCATGGAGAAAAAGACAAAACAAGATTGGCATGTGTCCCAACATGCCAGTCATCTGTGGTACCCCGGGGAAAGCAAAAGTTAGAGGCAGACACTGGAACAGAGCATGATGGGTGGAGAAGCAGAAAAAGGTTCAGGGACCTCCCAAGACCAGAACTAGGCACCGGAAGTCTGATACCAAGCCCAAGCTTTGAGTCCTCCAGCAACTGCTCCAGTGTCAGGCTCTACCGTGGTAAAATGAGCCTGGTTTAAAACCAGACAGGTCTGGATTCAAGGTCTGACTGCCACTTTCAGGTTAAGAGACTTGGGCAAAGCTTGCTGTGTGTCCATTTTGTCCTCTGCAAACTACAGAATTAATGAATGGGTAAAGACAGCCTATGGACTACGCTTGTCAGTCCATCAATGACTGACAATGCTGCTATTACTAGTTTGCCATAGCAGCAATGAACAGCACACAGGTGGCCAGAGGCCAGTTTGAATGAGGGCTTAGGGCACAGGGCTAATCACTGTTCTAGTTGGCATACTTGATTGGGCCCCAGCCATGCCCATCCCTCTCTTCACAGGTGGGTGTGCGAGGTATCTCCAAGCTCTGCGCTTTTCTTAAATTCCTGGTATTCCAAGAATGCCACAGCTTAACACAAAACTGGGCTTCATACTAGAAAAACAGCCTGAATTCTAGACTGCTGGTAGGCTACCAGCAATATTTCTGATCGTGTAAAGTATGTTTTGGGACATAGCCACCGTGACAGGATCATAACATATTCCTCTAGTTTCGCCTCCTTCTGGCCCCTCTTCCTCCATCACTCCAACTCTACTCTTTCCGCTTCACTGTGTTTTGTGGTAAGGGGTGGACCGAGCAGAGGGGAAAAGCACTCTGTGGCTGCATGGGGATGTCTTTTCACCTTACAATGCTGCTGTCAGACATCTTTCAGGATGTTTATACTCTTCCTCCCTTCTCTTCTTTGCAGCGGCTGTGCTACATCTTTCCCAAATGTACTGGAAAAGGGAAGCTCCTTCGGGAGGCCCCAGGATGGGTGGAGGGGGAAATCCAGGACAGAGTGGAAGTGAGGGGAGGGGGTAGAGACAGGTAAATTTGAGAAGCAGATGCTTAATTCATATTTCAATGACATTCTATGCAGCTTTTCCTGTTCCTCTCCATAAACTGTTTGGGAAGGTTTGGGGGAGTAGATCAAGGTACAGTCCTGATCTTTCTCCATTAAGAAGAATGTCTGAGCTGTTGGCCTGGAAAGCTAATGAGTTCATTTGCATGCAATTTCCACAGCATAACTGTAAGTTGTATAGGATGAAAAGAAAGGGTTTCTCTGGTCCCCCTCCCCATTGCTCCAGCCCTCGCAAACTCTTCACTTAACCTAGAGCTATGACCTTAGAGAAGTAACCCTTGCCCCATCCCTTACCCACTCCCAGTCCTCTGCCAATGTAAGTGTACCCCCTTCTCCCAAAGAATCTATCTCAGCCTCCTGGGCAGGCAGACCCAACCCCCTTCTGCAACCCTGGAGGCCTGGCTACCACACCCCCCTTCTCACTCCCTCCCTTAAGCAGGATTCATTTCTTTTTCTGCTTTCCTCCTACCTCCCAGTCTCCCAAACACCGCAGCCAATCCCCAGCCTGCTCTAGAGCCACACCATATATGGAGAGGTTGGAAGGAAACCCAAGTAAAAGCGGGAGAAACACACACACACACACACACACACACACACACACACACGCCAGAGTTTGAGCGCCTTTCTGCACTTGACTCTGTGTGTACCACTTGAGTCCCACTGTGCCTGTCCCTGGTTCACCCCGCCCACAGAATGAGGACCGTGTTTGCTCTTTCCCACCTTTATTCATGCCCCAGGAGACCATCACTCCAACTGGTTGCTTCTGACCTAGATTCCCTGCACTAATTACAAGACTAACTAGATCTAACAAACACCCAGCTTAGCACAGCTGAGACCCTCGAGGTCAATTAGTGCAGTCCAGCCCCACTCGGGAAATGAGAGATGGAGTCAGAAAGCTGTGCACACGCCTCTGCCCAACCCCACCACTAGCAAGGTTGTGTTGAATCAGGGAGAGGTGGGGAGAATGCAAAACATAGCAGGACCCATTGAAAAATAGGATCTTGGAAGATTAGCCAGTGTGGGGAGAAGTACATTAAGGTTGGGGAACAGTTGGAAAATTACAGATTCCAAGGCATGAATAGTGGAGCATTAGAAGGTGGAGGCAGGAGGATGGCAAATTCAAGGTAAACCTGGACTACTACAGAGAGTTACTGATTTCTAGCTCCTAACCCACCGGCACAGAGGCTGGTGCAGCTGCAGACACAATGATCACAGGCAGTTTCCATGAAGACAGGAAGACCTGTAACTCAGAAAAGTAGCCCTGGAACCTGATCTATGGCATGGTCCCAACAGTAATCCCTGGGCATCCCCCTCTCTGCATCCACCTTGGACAGCAGTTACCTCTACCTGTCATCCCTGGTTTGGGATAGCTCAGAACTTACCCCTTTCCTTCAGAAATGCTATACTTAATAACATTCTTGCTTTTTATTCTTCAAAAAAATTAATTTATATTTTCCTTTGTGTTTTGCCTGCATATAAGCACACCACGTATGTGCAGTTGCCCACAGAGGCCAGAAGAGGGCATTGAATCCCCTGAAACTAGAGTTTCTGCTGGTTGTTATTTGCCATGTGGGTGCTGGGACCCAAACTCAGATCCTAGAGCACCTGCTACTCCTGCAGAGGATCCAAGTTCAGTTCCCACCACATAGCAAATAACATTCAGTAACTCCAGTTCCAGGGGATCCCATGCCCTCCTCTGGCCTCCACAAGCACTGCACACACGTGGTGCAGGCAAAACACTCATACACACAAAAGAAAAATAAATGAATATTTCTAAAGATAGTAAAACTATGAGAGCAAAAGCCCCTTGTGCTTGGCGGTAGGTTAGTGTCCTCACTTCCGGCCTTATACGTGTGGCTCTATGCACTAATCACTTTGAGGGTCTCAGCTGTGCTAGGCTGGGTGTTTGTGCAGTCGGGAAGGGAAAAGAAAGAACTAAAGGAATGTGTGTACAAGTGGAGAAGCATGCTAAGAGCTCACCTCCCCCAACTTCCACCAGCTGGGGCCCACAGAGGACAGCACTCTGTAACACCCTAATTCATGTAGGAACTAGGAAATCACATAGGCACCCTGACTAAGGTTGATGAGTCCCAAATATATTGCTCCAGCCTAACCCCACTTCCCCATCAAGACCCTAATAACCAAGTGCCTATCTGACTTCTCTACGTGGATTACTGACAGGCATCTTAAATCGGCTTTAAATGTATCAGTCATTGAATAAGGCCCTCAATCAGCCTCCCTCCACACGCCTTTACAATGTTGGTTCAATGCTCGTTCCATTCGAGAGGTACCATCTGTAACTCCCAGTTCCAGGGGATCTGACATCTACTTCTGGCCTCCACAGGTTTGCATTCATGGGTGCACTTACATACATGCAGGCAACACACTTGTGCACATAAAATAAAAATAAATATTTTTTTTAAATGTGAGGCTCTGCCGGGTGTGGTGGCACATGCCTTTAATCCCAGGACTCGGGAGGCAGAGGCAGGAGGATCTCTGTGAGTTCAAGGTCAGCCTGGTCTACATAGTGAGTTCCAGGACAGCTGAGGCTATAGGAAGACCCTGTCTCAAAAAGGCCAAAAACCCAACAACAACAAAAAATACATGAGACTCTGCAGCAGACAGAAGGTAGAAGAGCCACCGTTCGCAAAGCCTGGATGAGCAGAGGAAACTGATAGTGAAGACAGGAGAAAGGCTCCCCCGTGGTATGGAATGGTAAAATAATTGATGAAACTGTTGCCTGTGGTAACTTGGCAGACAGAAAATGTATCTAATAAACTTGTTAGAGGAGGTAAGGAATACTGCAAGCATCAAGAAGCTTTAGAAGCTTTCATGCTACGGAGTTGATAAGGCATTGCAAGAGAGAAGGATAAAAGGAACCTTTTAGTGTGTAAGCAAAATTTGAAGGAAAACAGAGCAGGGGCTGTCTTGAGCTGAGCAAACATTCACCAGCAGTAGTTGAGAAGAATCTTCTGAGGTGGGGGGACCACCTTGGCCAGGGAAAAGTGCAGTGGAACAAGGGGATTGGTTGTCACTGACCCGTCTAGCTATCTGAGAGGGATAAGGAAAAGAGCAATTAACAAACCAATGAAACCGTGAAGGCCGGTGACCTCCTTGGTCGTTTGCTTACCAAGGGGCACCTACCACTTGAAGCAAGACAGCAGTAGAAGATAAAGACCCAGCTCAGAGATTGACAGAGCTTCAGGAGCTAACCTGAACTAAGGCAGGAAGTTTGAATTCTTGCAGAGGTGCATTGGTCATGACGTGATCAGAGCTCTCTCCTGAAACTGAACGTGAAAATGGGGACATCTGGTACCTTGGTTGGTGGAATCCCTGAATTTTATTTCTTTATCTTTGTAGTATGAAGGATTAAACCCAGAGCCTCCCTGTACTAGGCAAGCACTCTACCATTGAGCTATATTCCCAGCCCTTACATTCTCTAAGCTTTTAAATCTCTCCACTGCTGATAGGGCAGTTAAGACATCTCAACTTTACTAGTATGGGCCATCATGCTTTATAGGATCCCATATTCACCATAATACTATGTTTCAACCATCTTCTGATGTCCTTGCTTGTGTTAAGTCTGGTGCCCCGACAAAGCACCCTCCGATGAATAAAGTCCTTCTTACTCAGTTTTCTATTCTGGTATCATCAAAATCTAGATCTATGGGAACCTCCCTGGCTCTTGTTGGTACATGCTGTGTATTAATTCCTCCTCCCTGTAAGGTCCAGCATGTTCTTGGCTGTATTATGCTATTAACCCTAGTCATTCTGGCAGCTAGGAAAAGAGATTGGGCAGATCTGGAGGGACTCTTTCGTTACCGTGTAAGGAAAGCCCTCTGCATTATCTTGAGTGGTAGCTGAGTCTAGTTCTAATAGGGGAACTGTTTTTCTATTTTGAGACAGTATCTCAATTCATTTCCCAGGCTGTCCTTAAACGCCTGATCTTCCTGCCTCACTGCCTGAGTAGCTGGAATTACAGGTATGTGCCACCACACTGGTTGCCTGAAGGCTTTTGACTTCCAGTTTCCTTTGAGGCCTCGGTTGATAGAATGCTTTCGTACCATGCACAAGACCTGGGGTTCAATCCCAGCAATATATAAAATTGGCATGGTGGTGTAGTCCTAGCACTCAGGAGGGAGAGCCAGAAGGATCAGCAGTTTAAGGTTATCCTCAGCTACATATGGAGTTTCTGGCCAGCCTGAATACATGAGACTATCTAAAAAAAACAAACAAACAAACAAACAAAAAACATAGGGCTGGATAGATGGCTCAGCGGTTAAGAAAACTGACTTTTCAAGAATCCCAACACCCACATAGCAGCTAACAGCTGTCCATAACTCCAGTTGCAGGGGATCCGACAGCCTCTTCTGTCCTCCGAGGGCATTGCACAACACAGATGCACTTACTTAAGCGCAGGCATAACACTCATACACATAAAATAAAAATAATAAATAACTTTTAAAGCCATATTATGTAATAAGACTAACCATGGATTACGCTTCATGGAAGACTCAGAAGACACCTTACCATAGCTATCAGAATCATGCTGGTGAGGGGAATCAACATCACTATACTCATGATAGTGTTCTCTGCAGACCAGAAATGGGGTTAGTAACGGGAATATCAGTAAAAACAATTGACTCCCCACAGCCAAGCAGGAGGGGTGAGGTGGCTGCCGAGGAAGCTAGGGGATCACAGTTCTTTTAGTGGCCAAAAAAATTAAAGGGACAGTCAAGGCTTGACTCACAGGAAGTTAAGTTGTTAACAGAACATGTCCCTGGGGACAAGACAGATGGACAGCAACAAAGGCATTGCTGAATAGGCATAGTCAAAAGCACACAATGAAAAGTCATGAACTCTGTCAAGTAAAGAAAATGGATCCTGGGGCTGGAGAGATGGCTCAGAGGTTAAGAACACTGGTTGCTCTTGCACGTGGGTTCGAATCCCAGCACCCACATGGCAGCTAACAATTGTCAGTAACTCCAGTCCCAGGGGATCCAACAACCTCTTCTGTCCTCTGCAGGCATTGCACCAACACGGGTGCATTTACCTACATGCAGGCAATACATGTATACACATAAAATAAAATAAATATTTTTTTAAGTTTTAAAAAGAAATTGGAGCCTTTGTGCATTGTTGCTAACCAGTGTCTATGGAAAACAATGTGACAGTTCCTTGAAAAATTAAAGAGAATCGCCTTATGATCTGGCAATTCTGGGTAGGCATCCAAAATACTTAAAAGCAGGGCCTTGAAGAGGTATCTGTACACCTGCGTTCACAGTAACTTTCATGGTGGCCAAGACATAGAAACAACTCAAGTTAACAGTTCATGAGCAAAATAGGACCTGAGGGTCTGGGGAGATGGCTCAGTCAATAAAGTTCCTACATGCAAACGTAAGGACATGGGTTCAATCTGCAGAACCCACATACAAAAAACCTGACAGCCCCAAGGCAGCAGAGACAGGAGAATCCTGGGGCTTGCTGGCCAGCTAGCCTAGAGGAATCGGTGAACTACAGGCTGATGAGAAGCCTGGTCTCCAAAAACAAGGTGGACAGATCCTGAGGACTGACACTCAAGGCTGAACTCTGAGACACGTGTGTGCACACCCACACATACATGTGCAACTGCACAGACACATAAATGGGATATGAACACATGATGGAACAACATGCAGCCCTAAAAAGAGGAGATCCTGTCACATGCTGCAACATGGATGGCACATGAAAACATGATTGAGAAGGATATGCCAGTCACAAAAGACAAATAAATTCCATTTCCCTGAGGTGTCTAGGGTAGCCAAATTCATGGGAACAGAAAAGAAAATAGTAGTTACTGGGAGTTTGTGTGCAGGAAAACATGGAGTTGTTTAATGAGTATAGAGTTTCAATGTAGTAAAGTGAAAAGGTTCTGGGCTTCTGTTGCACAACATTGTGAATATGTTAATACCACTGAACTACTTAATGGTTAAGATGATAAATTCTGTTTTGTTTTGTTTTTTACCAAAAATCAAATGATTTGGGGTTTTTGCTGTTGTTTTTGTTTTGTTTGTTTGGGTTTTTGTTGTTTTTTATTTTTTGTTTTTGCAGTGCTGGGGATCATCAAATCCAGAACTTTACATATGCTAGGCAAGTATCCTATCAGGATCTGGCTCAGTTTTTCAGGCAAAGTCCCCTCCTCTTAGGAAGCTCCCAGCTAGTGGAACTAGTGGGACCCATACATTTCTGCCTAGTGAGAAAACTCTTCTGAGAAGTATCTTTGCCCTGAGTGTCTTTGCAATGGGTTACCCAAGTCTGAGCCGTCCCCTGCCTAATCCTGTATCTCTTCCCCTCTCTTTTATAGTGGTTACTCCCTTTGTTCAGTACTGAAACTCTGAACTCCTCAGCATCTGGCCTCCAAAGTTCCCAACGGGCATACCTTTCTTCCTCTTACTCCCCGAATCAGCAAACATTTTGGGGCTCTTCTTTGAGCCATTCCTAAAACCTGACCATTTTTCTGTCTCACCTAAATAACTGCAGTCTGCTGACATCCCTCCTGCTGCTTCCCCACTTTCCGTTGAGCAGTTAGAGTGTCTACTTAAAGTGATTCGTGTTACTGCCCCTTTAAAACCATCCAACTCACAGCACTCTTAAAGAATCCAACTCCTTTCCCTAGCACACACTCTGACCTATGCATATATTCAAACTTCTATTCTCCCAGATCCAGTCACACAGACCTTTGCAGTCTTCAGACACAACAAACGCTTTCCCTCCTCAGAGCTCTTGCCTTTGCTCCTCCATGGGTCTGATTCACTTTTATTCTCTTCCTTTAAAATCTTCATTCAAATGTCAGCCCCTTTGAGCCCCAAACTTTGGCCACTTTGTCTCACAAAGCTTCCCTTCCAATGAAATCCTTACCATATCATTCTGTTTTGTCAGCCAAGCACATCTGTCTGTGCACACCTCCAGTCCCAGCTACTTAGGAGGATGAGCAGGGAAGACCTCTGTAGCACAGGAGTTTAAGACCAGCAAACCGGGAAACATAACAAGACCCTGTCTCAAAAAGTGAAACACAGCTGGACGTGGTGGCGCACGCCTTTAACCCAGCACTCAGGAGGTAGAAGCAGGCAGATCTCTGTGAGTTCAAGACCAGCCTGGTCTACATAGTGTGTTCCAGGTCAGCTGGGGCTACAGGGAGACCCTGTCTCAAAAAAAAAAGTGAAACATTGGCCCAAAGGTGATGGTGCACACTTGTAATCCTAACACTAAGGAGGCTGAGGCAGGAGGATCACAGTTCCAAGCTAGCCTGAGCTACATATGATAGCACGATCTCGTCTCAAAAGAGGAAGGGAGGAAGGAAGGGAGAAAAAGATAGCTCAAGCAATCATTCATTCATTTCCTTCACAATTACTGCAGGCTGATTATTCATTTCATTTGGCTTTTTATTATGTCTCTCCCAAAGGAGACTATAAGGGCCCTGGCTTGTTTGCACCTACCTTCCTAACACTCTGCACACAGTATAAACTCATTACTTGTCTATATCATAAATGATTGGGTACGATCTTTCCTAAGCTGCCCGTACCTCCGCCACATTCATTCCCTCCATTTAGTTCTACTGTGATAATGTTAAAATATTCTGATAACCCTTTACAGTTTTTTTAAAAAATTTATTTCATGTGTATGAGTATTTTTGCTTGCTTATGTTCACAGGCATGCAATACCCTCAAATACCAGAAAAGGGAGTTGGAGTTCTAGATCATTGTTAATGCCTTGTGGGTGCTGGAAACCAAACTTGGGTCCAGTGCCCTTAACCACTGAGCCATCTCTCCAGCCCCCTTTACAGTTTTAAATAGCATATTTTTACTATCTCAACAGCTTTTGCATATATTATTTAATTTTTTGTTCTTCATATTAACTCTGTGAAGAAAATAGACAATGGATCACCCCCAAATTAATGACTTTTTAAAAAAGTGAAGCTAAAGAAGTAACCAAGCCAGAATGTGCCCAAATCAAACCTCAAAGTGAGTTTGGGAAAGCTCAGCCATGTATGCCACCAAGTACCCAGAATGAGGCCAGATTGCAGAGGTCAGAGGACAGCCCTCCCCAGCTTGCCTGACTTCAGACACAAGCTCAAGGGTCCCACCATCCCCTCTGCTTTCATAATTTGCTAGGGTGATTCGCAGGATGCAGAAAAGCACAATATTTATGATCAAAGTTTTATTAGAGCAAGAAGATGCAATTCAGAACAAGCGAGAGAAGAGCTGGGACAGACCCAAGCACAAGGCCTCCATCTTCTTCTGTGGGGTCCCAGATATCAGCGCCTCCTCCCAGCTACCGTGGTGACAATTTTCATCCTACCCAAGTCTTTGGTGTCCAGAGCTTGATTACATGCTGCCTGAATGGCTAACCTTTAGTCACCATTTCCTTTGGAATGAATGTGGCTTATTCCAAAGCCCACATTATAAATCACATTGTCCAACCACCCACAAGCCAAATTTCCCAGACAAACCAAGGCATTCCCATCAGACAGAACATCGGAAATGTTCATCTCCCAGTAGCTAAGGGCCAAGGCCAATTAATTCTTCACCAAAAAGGGAAATCTTGCTCTTGTTTTTAAATTCCGAATCTACACATCCTGCCCTGTTTAACCATTGATCCTTTCGCTGCATTCCTCCTCTTTTAGGGTCTACTCTAGGCCACATGAACCACAAGGATGAGCAGACCAACAAGCACCTATGAAAAGAGCAAGAGAAAGGTAAGCAAAGCCTTTATTATCTAACAAGAGATGTGCTGTGAGCTGAGGGGCTCAGTGGTAGCACTTGCCTAGCATGCACAAGGCCTGGATTCAGTCTGGAAGAGGGGAACAGGGGAGAGACTGTTTAAGAAAATTATTACAAATTCTCTTTTTTTTCACATGATGTTGAAATAAGATTTAGAAAATGTTTTGGGGGGCTGGACAGATGGCTCAGCGGTTAAGAGCACTGACTGCTCTTTGCAGAGGACCCAGGTTTGATTCCCAGAACCCACATGGTGGCTGACAACTGTCTGTAACTCCAGTTCCAGGGGATCTGACACCTTCTTCTGACTCCTCAGACATTGCATGACACGGGTACACTTACATACATGCAGACAATACACTCATACACATAAAATAAAAATAATAAATAATATATTTTTTTAAATGTTTTTGGGTTGTTGTTGTTTTTGTTTTTTGAGATAGGGTCTCCCTGTAACTCCAACTGGCCTAGAACCCGCTATGTGGACCAGGCTGGCCTCAATCTCACAGAGATTCATCTGCCTCTGTCTCCCAAGTGAGTGCTGGGCCTAAAGGCGTGTGTACTACCATCCTGGTCTCAAGATTTAGTAAATGTATCTTTTGGTAAGGAAAAGACCAGAACAATGCTAGGCTGTGCTGTCAGAGTGACTTAGTGCTGTGATCTACTGACCATCTCCGATGACACACTTACAGTACTCCAGCCTGTATCGCCTACAGGTCAACTCGCCTAGAAAATGCCAGTTCCTTATTGATATGAAGAGTCTAGATACTCTCTATCCATGTGGGGGTTACATACCCGTGTGTGATTTTTTTTGTCACTGCCCCCTTTCGTGTGTATTTTATTTTGTTTGGTTGGTTTGGTTTGGTTTGAGACAGGGTCTCATTATGTAGCCCTGGCTGGCCTGGCACTCACAGAGATCCTCCTGCCTCTGCCTCCTGAGTGCTGGGATTAAAGATGTGCTCTGCCGTATTCAATCTCTTTTTCCTACTGTTTAATAGAACTTAGTGTGCTTAGTGACTTTTAAGTAAAAGCTATTATCATACTGTCATCAAAACATTCATTAAGGGCTGGCAAGATGGCTCCACAGGTAAAGGCACTTGTCACCAAGCCTGAGAACCTGATTCCATCCCCAGAACCCACATGGTGGACAGAGAGAATTTGCTCCTACAAGTTGTCCTCTAACTTCCACGAACCCCCTGTGGCTCCCTCATGATTCCCCACATACACACACCAAATAAATGTAATTTTAAAAAAATTTATTAAAAGCCAGACCTGGTGGTGAACTCTGTAATTATAGTTAACCAGGAGCTAAGAGTTTGAGGCCAAGTTTGAGACCAGCCTGGGCAAGGTGGTGAGACCTGGTTTCAAATTTAAGAGCCAGGCTTGGTGGCACATGCCTTTAAATTAATCCCAGCACTCAGGTGACAGATGCAGGTGGTTCTCTGTGAGATCAAAGCCAACCTGGGCTACATAGTGAGTTCCAGGCCAGCTGGGGCTACAGGAAGACAGCATATTAGCAATGATGAAAGTATAAAAAGGCACTGAAGTCACTGGCTGGAAGGCCATGTTCCTGTTTGGGCTCTGCTTCTTATTGCGCAACTCTCAATTCCTAAATCTATTTCTTCATCTGAAAATTTGAATTATGGGTATTTGCTTTACTTACTCCATACAACTACTGTCTTGCTAATACTGTTTCTCCATGCTCCCCTCTCCCCCTTTTTCTCTTTGGCTGGTCTTAACTGCAGGGTTCAAGTGACCCCAACCCCTGCCTCCACCTACCAAGTACTGTGACTACATGTGCAAGTGTTTTTAGAAGTGGCATGCACCTTACTAGGTGCAAAGGATAATTGGAGAAGCAGACTCAAGAACTGCAAGCCTGAGTCGACTGAGGTCAGAGAGGCTGCCTCCTACCTTAGCAGTCTTGAAGTACAGCAGTCCTCAAATTACAGCAGCTCAGCTTATCATTTTTCAACTTTCTGACAGTGCGAAAGCAATATACATTCAGTAAACCATTCTTTGATTTTTGGACCTTTTCTGGGTTAGCTGCAGCATAGACATACATCCTCCATGCCACAGAGGCCGCAGCTCCTAGTCAGCTGTACGATGGATACTCTAGTATGTAGTGTGCTGCTAAGCTGTGATGTTTGGGAGGTTAGGTGAATTTAATTTAATGTGTTTTCAATTCTTGGGATCATAACCCTATCATTAGGGGCATCTACAGTCTAGATGTGGCCTGCTATGGTCTCATCTATTTGTCTTTTCTGAGCTTTGGTTCTTTATATCAAGCTTTCTGAGCCTCAGTTGTGTCATCTATTATAAGGAGAATAAAATGGGCCTTCTCCTGGAAGGCAAGATAGGAAGGTCCAAATTAGATCATCTTTACTAAGGTCCCTTTGCCAACCATGAAGCGCTATAGAAAATAAAGAAAGCCTCAGTTGGGAAAGCATTTGCCATCCTGGGGAGGTTGAAATAGACAGATTCCTGGAGCTCACTGGCCAGTTAACTGGGCAAGCTGTAGGACAAAGAGATACTTTGTCCCAAAAAACAAGGTGGACAGTGCCTGAGAGGTGGCACCATCCTGAAGTGACTGAGGTTGACCTCTGACCTCCAAGTGCACACACACACACACACACACACACACACACACACAAAATTTTAAAAAATATATGCTAAAAGCCAGGCATGGTTCCTTTAATCCCAGCACTCGGGAGGCAGAGGCAGGTGGATCTCTAGGAGTTCAAGGCCAGCCTGGTTTACATAGTGAGTTCCAGACCAGCTGTGGCTACAGGGAGACCTTGTCTCAAAAAGACCAAAAAAATAAAATAAAAAGGGAGACCCTGTCTCAAAAAGATGCCCCCAAAAATGCTAAGAATTCCCTAAAGGTGATGAATTTTTTCAGGAATGGTTTCAATATAGTACATGGGGTGTGAGAGGCTTATGTTGGCAGTCACATCCTGGGACAGAGAAGGGTACGTTTATATCTATTGTCATGGGTTAGATAGCACATTGCTTTCCAAATGCCATTCTGACAAGGCCTTAGAAAAAAGTAAAATGAACCATAGTTCCTTTTACATCTATTGGCTCATTAAACCTTCCCAACACTTGTACCAACTGGAAATTATGTCCATTTTACTGATGAGGGAACCTAAGCTTGGAGATGTTACCCATGATTACACAACTGCTAAATGGCTGCATCTAAAATCAATTCTTCCAACACCAGCAGAGAGGATGGAGTGCACTTAAATAGAAAGGAGGAAATAATGGGAGGTGACCTTAAACAAATGGCTTGTTTTCTCCTTCATTTCTGATGCAATTTTCTGTTCAAGCCAGTGAACCTATTTTGCGTATATTTTTACACACACTTCATGTTTCTTGTTATGGCAAGGAAGCCCACAGAAACAATAGTAATAGGCCACCTTTGGGTGTGACACAGTGACAGTGTGGATGGGAAAGGAAGCATTTGTTCTGGAGGGATGCGTGGTCAGTGTTCCTTTCTATGCCAGCCTCCGGTCCAGGAGGGTCTTTAACTGATGGAGTGTCAGATACAGCCAGCTTCAGTCCATCCCTGTGAGGAATGCTTAGCTCCAGGTCTACACATAGACTCAAAGGTCTGCATGAACACACCTCACTCTCCGCCTCTACTCCCAAGAGATGTTGACTTCGTGGTTTCAGCAAGTCAACAGCATCTCCTCCCACATACAGATGCCAGGGGTGCTTGTATATGTGTAAATATTTTCACCATCTAGAATTCTCCCTTCATTAATTGGTATCTTTCCTCTCTTTAAAATTTAATTCAAATGCCAAAAATTAGAAACAGCTCCATTGCCCATTAGTTTAGAGACCAACTTAAATAAATTACAAAAGCCATATTTATTGATATGAACCTTCAATCCCAGCTACTCTGAGGCTGAGATGGAAGGATCACAAGTTCAAGACCAGTCGAGGAAACTTAAACATTTAAAAGGAACTGGGGTGGTGGAGGTGGTGGTAGCTCAGTGGTAGAGCACTTGTCTAGCACACAAGAAGCCCTGGGATCATTCAATACTTTGTACATACATACATACACACATACATACATACATACATACATATATACATACATGCATAATACATCACATTCCTACAATGGACAGTCATTAAAAAAGAGCAAGGTAGATGGAGCAAGATTCCAAAATATAGTATTAAGTGAGTTAGTAAAGGAAAGAGCAGGTGAAAAGTATGTTCCAATTTTTGTAAAAGAAAAATATTAAGCATAAGCTTACAAAGGCACAAAAATTCTAAAGAATACACAAAACTAATAATGGCTGGCTCTGGTTCCGGAGACATGCTTTTCACTAAATTCCTTGACTTTTCACTAAATTCTTTGATTGCTGTTCAGATGTCACCACAGTATGCATTACTCTTTCAATTAAAAACAAAAAAAGCTTAAAGTCTAGGGAGATGACTCCAAGTCCTGCTACATAAGCAGGAGGGTCTAAGTTTGGATCTC
The DNA here is from genome assembly GCF_000622305.1 of Nannospalax galili. Classification (NCBI taxonomy): domain Eukaryota; kingdom Metazoa; phylum Chordata; class Mammalia; order Rodentia; family Spalacidae; genus Nannospalax; species Nannospalax galili. The sequence goes on from NW_008347230.1 coordinate 594,260, forward strand.
TGCTAGGTACACCCATCATGTCTGCAATCCCAACAAGCACATCCCTGGAACTCGCTGGCCAGTGAACCGGTTCAATGAGAGACCGTCTGAAAAAGTAAGGTGGAAAGGGACTGAGGAAGACATCTGATGTCAACCTCCAACCTAAACACACACACACACACACACACACACACACACACACACTCACACTCACATCACATACCACATACCACACAATTTAAAGCACTTAAAACTCAACATCTTTTTCCTTAAAGGCTTTATTTGGAGCCAGATGTGAAGATGCACCCTTGTAATCCCAGTACTTGAGAGGGGAGATGAGAAGAATGAGAGGGTTCAAGGACAGCCTGGACTACAAAGCAAGACTATGACTCATGAAGAAGAAAAAAAAAAAAAAAACAGCAGGGGCAGGGGATGTAGCTCAGCACTCAGGAGATAAAGGCAGGAGGATCAGAAGTTCAAGGGCATCCTTGACCAATATGGTGAGTTGAAGGCCAGCCTAAGATTCATGAGACCCTGCCTGAAAAAAAATGAAAAAAAAAAAAAAAACAAAAGAAAAAACAAGTGGGGAGGTCTAATGCGGGGTCTATAACCCAGCTAGTCTGGAGGCTACACCAGGAGGATCAAAGCCTGCCTGGACTACAGAGTGAGTTCAAAGCCAGCCTGGACAACTTAGTAGAACCCTGTCTCAAAAAGTACAGAAAGATTTGGACTGTAGCTCAACAGCCAATGGAAGCACTCTTGCCTAGCATGCACAGGACCCGAGTTCGTTCTCGGTACTGGAAAATTTTTTTAAAGTTCCATTTAAGCAATTTGTTTTCTTTCTCTCCAACTTTCCATTTCAACACACTTTGCCCTCAGCTGCTCCCTGACCTGCTGCTGGGGTACAGGAACGTGTCCCAGGAGGGGGGTTTTCTTTCTGGCTCCATCTGTAGTGACTCAATAAACATTTTTATTTCAGATAGCTCTCATTCTCTGAAGTTTGGATTTGATGCTCCCAAAAGACACATTAACTAGTCACACCAGTTTACAAGCCATATCTTGAATTGCACATTTGTTTGAGGGTCAGTTTTGAGTTCTTTGGCCTGAATGCAGGTCTCTTCAGGTTCCTGGTTTAGTACGACCCCCTTTCTCTTCACCTACTGCAAGTCTTCTGCTTAGACTCCCTGATTCAATTGGGTCTCATTTCCCCTCTCCCACAACCCATTTCCACACTGAAATGAGGTAGATCTAAATTTTTTTAATCCAATATTCATAGTCTATATTGCCCTTGAATTAAAGTCCACCTGCTCTAACAGGATTTACAAGGCCCTGGAGGCTGCTTTTGTGGGAGCCCCCCCTCCCTCTCCACTCTCCTAGATACCTCAGACCGCCCCCAAAACCCCCCAGCCACCTGCATTTGCACAGCCCTTCCCGTTCTGCAAACCAGCACCCGCTCTCTCTGGCCTCTAATACTCATACTTGATGATTGATCTTTGGGGGTGTCCTCCTCCTCCCCATCCCTTCTGTTAGAACAAGTATCCTCCTTAAGTGGCAGATGTTACTTTTGTTTTCAGAAGACCTCTAAGACAAGGAAACTGGAGGACACAGAAGTGAGAGAGATAGTGTTAAGACCAAAAAGTAACTTGCTGCAGTCAGGCAGTGTGACAAGTAATTTGTGCTCTTTACACAAGGACCCCAAAGTTTCCCAATATGGAGTCAAAGCTCTAGGATCTAGGTTCAGCCCCAAAGGTCAAATGGCTTAATGAGTTTGCTCAGTGTCAGGAAAAGGAGTGGAAAGAATCACAGGTAGGAAAGAAAGCAACCAATCTGGACAGCCCAAATTGACCTTTATTACAGCCAATGAGGGGGTACTGACCAGAAGAAGTTGTAGCAGCCATGCCAGTCAAGCTGCAGGGGAGTTTAAGTGTGTTCATGTGACAGTTACGCTGGTTGGTAGGGGTGTTTGTAAAGGGCTTAAGTCCACATTGTTTGGAAGGACTTGTTCGAAGAAGAACAGGAATCGCTTTATGGTTCAGGGTGGTATGTTCCATGGCCATATCTCAAAACAGGCTAGCAATGCTCCGATAAGGCCCGTCAGCGAGAATATCAATTTATGACTAGTAGGGATGGGGGCTGTCCTCACCTGAACTCCATTTCTCCTTCCACTCCAAGCCCTGGCCACTTTAGTTTCAATTAAGAAAAGAGAGGTCTTTCAGCATAGTATGTCTCCCCTCCCAAGCCCACGATGCTTGGCAGTGACACTTGCCAACACACACTCCAGTCCAGGGCAGTTTTAAGGCCTTCTTCATGCTTGAAGAATACAAAGTTCCTTACATATATCCCCAAACACTACAGAGCAGAGATCATATTATCTGGTTTTCTTGTAATGTCCAGATCATCCCCTCTGTTGAAAATCTACCTCACTTTCCAGCTAATTCCAGTGAAGGCACTCTCCCCATATGCAATGCTGACTGGTTGTTCATGTCACATTATACATTGGCTTGAATTGTTCTCTGACAGCCACAGGGCAACTTTAACAATGTAGAATGGGCAAGCCCCACCATCCTGGAAGTACAAAGGTCTGGCCTTGTGTAACCTTGAACAAGTAACCTTTCAGGACTTGGTGCTTCCTGAAGAATAAGGGGAGGAGACAGCTTGGTGGCCTTTAGTCCCAGCACTCTGTGAGTCCCAGGCCAACTTGGAGTTCCAGGCCAGTCAGGGCTACATGGTGAAACTGCTGCCCCACTGTACAGGCTGTGTGGGCTCCTCACAGGAAGGCTCTCAGGCCACACCTTTTCTTAAGGCAGGCTGCCTAGGAGCTCTATTGACACTTGAATGATAACCACCGAAGAGGATGCCTGCCCCACCTCCCCGCCTTTCTCTAACAAATCAACATGCCACAGATGGCCAGGTCTTCCCTGGGACGAGCTCTCTCAGTCTCTGCAACTTCATCGATACAAACAATAACTTTTAATATCTTAGGAAACCTATTCTTCAGTGTCAATTTATGAACCTTCAAGAAAACGAAGGAGCTAGCGGAAATGATTTAAAACGTCGGTCTTAAATTTGCCTCCCTCACCTCTTGCCCCAGCATCTCTTCTGCAGCAGCACACAGATTTAAGTTCTGAAAACTAGCACATCGATCTGTCCCGGAAACTGCAGGCTGGTACCCGACCCTGCTTCCACCGAATTAAGCCTGGGGAGCAAGGGAATCATTGTCTGACCCCCATAGGCTCAAGATGAACAAAAACAAACCAGGAAATACCTTGGGGGAATGTCATGTATAATAGGGGGCAGGTTTCTACAGCGATTGAGATGTTGGGGGTGCAGAAATGTGGAGAGCCGGTTTCGGAAGGGCGCCACATACCAGACAGTGTGCGACAAGAGCCTCCCTGCTGTCGCTCAATGAGGCCTTTCAGGCTTTCCACACTGCCTCGCTTGTTCCCCTAGAGGAGAGCTTTCTGGAAGCTAAGCCCTCAGCTGGCAAGAACAGTGAACCCTGTGCCATCTGTCTATCAACTTCTTTAACAGGCAAACCCTCCTGTACAGCTGTCTTGCTTCGCATTTTCTTTTCTGCGCTTCAGTACCCACCCACAATGACAGACAGAGGCGGCCAGGGACCCCTTTAAAACTGTGAAGAAAGAAGAAATTTAAAAGTGTTCAGAAGTCTCAGCTTTCAGCTATTAGCGGAAATGTTGCCTCCGGTAGAAACCAGCATTAATCAAGGGGGAGGAAAAGTTTCAGACAGTTCTAAGCACTGGAAATCAGTAAGATATTCCTCAGGTTTGGGGTATCAAAAACCAAGCATATGTGACCCACCTGTCCTTTCAAGCAATATTCCTTTCCAACATAAAAATCTTTCTGTAGGTCAATTTCAACTCAACAAATTAAGTTTTTAAAAATCTTTTCACATTTAACCAAGTCTGTTGGCACACAAAAATGATCCAGACTGATATCCTTAAAAGCATTTTTCCCCAAACCTATTTTTTACTATACTTTGGTATATCTTTACACAAATTTTATCTTCATAATTTTTAATGGCTTAATATGATTAGCTTACCCACCTCGAGTGCACATCACACAGGAAAGACGTCAAAAAGACACCTAAGAAGAACTGAAACTCAGTGCTTTCCACAAATAACCTATTTTTAAAATTAAACTTGCATGTTCAAAATAGGCATTTAAGGGAATGTTATTTTAAAATTACTATCAACACTTTTTTGTTTGTTTCTTGCTTGGTTTGGTTTTTTTAAATTTTTAATTACTTATTATTTGTATGAGTGTCTTGCCTACATGTATGTAAAAGTGTACCTGTGTATGCAAAGCCCATGGAGACCAGAAGAGGGCATTGAATCTCCTGGACTGGAGTTGCAGGTGGTGTTTAGCTGCCATGTGGGTGCTGGGAATGGAACCTGGGTCATCTGCAAGAGCAGCCAGTGCTCTTAACCACTGAGCATCTCTCCAGTCCCCTAACTTAAAATCTTTAAATGCTATGCTTATAATGTGGAAATAATGCCAGTTTACTAGGAATTATATAAAATTTTTGAAAGAACAAGGCATTTCATTTGAACTCAGGGCCCTTGATAGTCTTTCTCTTTCTCTCTTTCTTCATTTCTGGACCAGGAATTAGTATGTGGGCATTCAGCACTTTAAGGCTATAGTTCAACCTCTACTTGGATCCTACTTTCTTACTAGATTTAAGCTTACTGGCAACCAGGGTCACACAGTTTTTTTGTGTGTGGCAAACCTACATCTCCAGACCTTGAACTCTCCTGCACATAAAATTTCTCAATGACTGATTCTCTAATTGGTAAAGAACTAGTAACTACTCGAATAACTATTAAAATAAACAAAACTAACAACAGGACTTTTGCCTTTTTGAGTTGTGACAGGGTGTCTTGTTTTGGGGTTTTTTTAAAATATTTTATTTATTGTTTTTATTTTATGTGTGTCCATGTATTGCCTGCATGTAGGTAAGTGCACCCATGTCATGCAATACCCATAGAAGACAGAAGAAGCTGTCGGATCCCCTGGAACTGGAGTTAAGGACAGTTGTTAGCTGCCATGTGGGTGCTGGGATTCGAACCCAGGTCTTCTGCAAGAACAGCCAGTGTTCTTATCCGCTGAGCCATCTCTCCAGCCCCCAACAGGGTGTCTTGTATACATTTACTCTCTTACCATATCAGACAGACAATAATGCATGATGAATAAATGAATAAATGACTGAGTGAGCATTAGCTCAGTAGGATACATCAATATCATTGATCTGCCAATAACTTCCTGTCTACCCTATAATCCTAAGGGTCTCCCCTGCCTACAATCTATTGTTCGGTTTTAGAAACTTCCATTTTTGGGACTAGAATGGTGACTCAGGGCTTAAGAGCACAGGCTACTCTTTCAGAGGGCCTGGGTTCAGTTCCCAGTGTCCACACGGCAGCTGTCAATTGTCTATAACTCAAGCTCTGGAGAATCTAACGCCCTCTTCTGGCCTATATGGATATTGTATGCACATGGTACACTTACATGCAGGCAAAACGCTCATAAACATAAAATAAAAATAAAATATTTTAAAAAATCATAATCTGGGTATAGTGGCACACACCTGTAATCCCAGGACTCAGGAGGCTGAAGCCAGAAGATCACTGCAAGTTTGAGGCAAACATGAGCTAGATCTCAAGTTCCAAGGCAGCTAAAGATACTTTTGAGATCCAGGCAAATCTGTGAGATCGAGGTCAGCCTCCTATCTCAAAAAGAAAACAAAGCAGAACAAAACAAAACAAAACTTTCAATCACTCCTCCAAATACATGACTTTGGTCAATTATATGCTTGGATTTCTTCTATAACTTAGAGCCCCTACTGTTGAGCTACAGTAGCTGCTTACCACATGTGGCTGTTGAGCATTCAAGATGTCCCTCCTATAATTTCAGACCTATTTATTTCATAAGTAAAATACACATATCATTTTTAAGACTGAATATGAAAAATGATGTAAAATATCTTGTTAATTTTATATTGATTGCTTGGTAAAATGATAATTTTATATATTAGATTGAATAAGATTTTTAAATTAACTTCACCTTTTAAAATGTTTTAAAAGATTTATTTTTATTTTATGTATACGAGTGTTTTGCCTTCACACATGAGATTCCCACCACGTGTGTGCCTGCTGCCTGTGGAGGCCAGGAGAGGGGGCATCAGATCCCCTGAAACTGGAGTTACACATGGTTGTTAGCTACCATGTGAGTACTGGGAACTAAATCCAAGTCTTCTGGAAGAATAGCAAGTAGTCTTAACTACTAAGCCATCTTTCCAGTTCCCCTTTTTAACCTTACATTTTTTTTCATTACATTTGTTTGTATGTATGCACATGCATGCTACCACAAGTGTGTATAGATCAGAAAACAATTTTACAGAGTCATTTCTTTCCTTCCACCCCTTGGTAGCAGGCACCTTTATCTGTCAAGGCATCTTGCCAGCCCTTTTTGAAATTTTTTTTTTTTTTTGTCTTTTTGAGGTGGGGTCTCCCTGTAACCCCAGCTGGCCTGGAACTCACTATGTAGACTAGGCTAGCCTTGAACTCACACCTGCCTCTGCCTCCCAAGTGCTAGGATTAAAGGTGTGCACCACCGTCCCCAGTTTTTTAATACTTTTTTAAAGCATGGCTATTAGGCATTTTTTATGTTGTGCTCAGTAGGTAAAGTGCTTGTCATGTGAACATGAGGACCTGATGTGGATCCCCAGCAGCTACACAAAAAGCCCAGAGCTAGGAAAGTGGAGACAGGTGGAGACAGGGCCCTGGAGCTCCCTGGCTAGTCAGCCAGCCTAGCAGAATCTACAAGTTCCAATTCAGAAAGACACCTGGTCTCAAAAAATAAATTGGAGGCGGCTAGAGAAATGGTTCAGCAGTTAAAAGCACCCACTGCTCTTACAGGGACCCTGGTTCGATTCACAGCACCCATATGGTGGCTAACAACTGTCTGCAACCCCCACTTCCTGGGAAATCCAATGTCCTCCATGGGCATTGCAAAACGCAGATGCACTTACACACATGCAGGCAATACACTCATGCACATAAAAAATATATATGGGCTGGAGAGATGGCTCAGCAGTTAAGAGCACTGACTGCTCTTGTAGAGGACCTGGATTCAGTTCCCAGCACCCACATGGCAACTATGAACCGTCCTTAACTCCAGTTCCAGGGGAATCTGAAGCCCTCTTCTGATGTCTGTGGCATTGCACGACACAGGTGCACTCACATACATGCAGGCAATACACTCGTACACATGCAGGCAATACACTCGTACACATAAAATAAAAATAATTAAAATTAAAAAAATATATATATAATATTTTTTTAATTAGATAAATTGGAGGGCTTGGAATATTGCTCAATGGTAGAGCATTTGCCTAGCATGCATGACGCCCTAAGTTCAATTCCCAGCACCTCAAAAAATAAAAAATATATAAGATGGAGAGCAGTGGAGGAAGACAGCTGACATTTACCCCTGGCCTCCACGCACATGCGCATCTGTACATACACACATACATACCACACACGTGAAAAAAGAAAGGAATTTTTTTTTTTTTTTGGTTTTTTTTTAGACACTGTCTCCCTGTAGCCCCAGCTGTCCTGGAACTCACTATGTAGACCAGGCTGGCCTTGAACTCACAGAGATCTGCCTGCCTCTGCTCCTGAGTGCTGGGATTAAAGGCGTGTGCCACCACATCCAGCCCAAAATTATTATTAGTTTCACATCAAAAAAGTATTCATTTTTAAGAAATCATTCAGAAATGTAAAAATCATTTTACAAGAAATAGATGGAGGGCCCGTGAACCAAGGTGTGGTTTGTGACTCTTACTCTAGAGTACTCAGACACATGAATAAATTCAGCTGCAAATGAAAATGTTCAAAACTCCATTTGTGGGACTGGAGAGACGGCTCAGTGGTTCAGAGTATCAGCTGCTCTTGCAGAGGACCGGGGTTCAATTCCCAGCACCCACATGGCAGCTAACAATGTTCATAACCCCAGTTCCAAGGGATCCAACAGCCTCTTCTGACCTCCGTGGGTACACTTACACACATGTTGGTGATACACTCGCACACTTAATTTAAAAAAAAAAAAAACATTTTCATTAACAAGTATGCAAACACCAAAAACATTGTTGCTACAGCTATGTACATCAGCATGGATAAATCGTACACAGCTCATGTTTAAGGGGAAACACATTACAGAACAGTTATTTTTATTTTACGTATAGGAGTGTTTTGCCTGCATGTATTTAAGCACACCCGGGTCATAGACTGTCTACAGAGGCCAGAAGATGGCGTTATATCCCCTGGAATTGGAGTTACAGACTGTTGTGAGCTGCCATGTGGATGCTGGGAACAGAACCCGGCTCCTCTGCACGAGTAGCCAGTGGTTTTAACCACTGAGTCATCTCCCCAGCCCCCTATTACAGAACAATTATGCCATTTATGTAAGGCTTTAAAATATGCACAAATGATATATTGTTGAGCATATTTAACAATATTTTACAGTACAACTAGGAAGACATATGGAAATGTTCAACATCAAACTCACTAGCCTAGGGACAAATGGCAGGTGGGAGATGGGAGAAGAAACAGCTAGAGAAGGACATGGGGGCCTCCACGGGGTTGCTGAGATTGTAAATTGAATGCCCATTCTTGGTATCTTGTGGTACATCTTAAGTATTTAATAATAAATAAAAGGAAATATATAGATTTAACATGAAGGACACAGGGACCATCTTTTGTTTTTATTCATTTTTGTGGGGGAGAACATGCGGTGGTCAGAGGACCACCAACAGGGATTGGTTCTCTCCTTTCACCATATGCTCCTGCGGATGGAACTCAGGTTTTCAGGCTTCTCTGCAAGTGCCTTTGTTTACTGAGCCATCTTGCCAGCCCAAGGGACCAATTTTTTGTTTTAAAAATAGCCGGGGGCTGGAGAGATGGCTCAGTGGTTAAGAGTACTGACTGCTCTTGCAGAGGACCAAGGTTTGATTCCCAGCACCCACATGGTGGCTACAAACCATCTTTAACTCCAGTTCCAGGGGAATCCGAAACCCTCTTCTGACCTCCACAGCATTGCACGACATGGGTGCACTAACATACCAAGCAAATTCTCAAGAGTTGTAAGCAAATGTTTATTGGTATATTGGTATATCTTAACTGGCATTGTGCGACAGAGGTGCACTCACATACACACAGGCAACACACTCATACACATAAGATAAAAATGATAAATAAAATATTTTTAAATCCAAAAATATAGGCTGGATCTGATTCTAAAAAAGAAAAATAATTATTTCTTTTTTTTTTTTTTTTTTTTTTTTTTTTTTTTGTGCAGTAGTGCCCTGGGGGTCCTGGCATTCTGAATTTGTAACACATTCTCACTTTAAGTCACTACTACCTGTTTCTGTCTAAATTCTCTGATGTCATATTGGAGGGATTCATTGTGTCACTTTTAAAAAACGTCTGCATCTTAGGAGGAAACTGTTTTCGCATGCTTGCATAGTTAGTTGATGTAGAAAAACTTCAAGCAGCAAACAGGCTCCTCTGTTTCAGAGGCTCTAAGAGTTGAATAGCCTTAGATTTGGTCTTGCTTTGCCTGCCCACCCAGCCTGTTCCACACACACCTTCTGCAGCACTACAGTGAGCCACATACCACCAGAATAGCGTCTTTGACACCTGCTCTGCCACAGAGCAGACAGAAGTGTAAGTGGCAATGACGGTGTTCCTGTGTGTGAAAAATCTTGCTGGAATCTTCCCTTCCCTCAGGCAAAAGCTCACAAGACATTGTTAAAGAAGAAAAAAACTGTTTGCTCCACTTTTACTGACTTCAGATGCAGTAGCTATTAAAACCATTTTTTATTTAGAATTATTTCATAGCTCTTTAAGGATCTTTAGTCGCTTATTTCTTCTGGTTACCGAAAATTCCAAGCTTTTTTTTGTTAAAAACCTAAAGACACATCAGTTGCAACTTTTGAGCAAGTACTGCCCTCTAGTGCTTGTACTTTTATAATAAAAAATTGAAGCATTGCCCTTTTATCTGACATCAAAGCAAATAAAGTCTGCCAAAATCAAATAACATTATTATTTCAGCTCCACAGTACCGACATTTCAGACTGAATGTTTGTTGCAAGCCTCTCTTACCCATCATGGGATGCTTAACAACAATTGTGATATCTGCCTACCAGGTGAAATAGCACTCAGCCCAGCTGTGACAACCAAAAACATCTAGAGACATCACTAAATGTCTCCAGGGAGCAGAATCACCCCTGGCTGAGAAACATCGCATTAGCTCTGGAAGTCCGTACAAAACATTCATATTAGAACTGAAAATTACAGGAGAAAAGAATTCTCCAGACCGATTCTTTCAGAGTAAGGTAAGAGAGAATTTAATTCCTACACGAGAGACAAAAAATAATTAAAATTCTCAGACTTTCCCCAATACCTCTGCTCAGAATGCTTGCTGATGAGATATTCTTTTTTATTCTTTTTTTAAACTTTATGTGTATGAGTGTTTTGTGTGCATGTATAAGTGCACTGTATACATGTAATGAATGCCCTTTGAAGCCAGAAGAAGGCGTTGGATCCCCTTGAACTGGAGTTACATATAGTTAGCCACCATGTAAGTGCTGGGCACCAAACTGCAGTCCTCAGCAAGAACAGCCAGTGCTCTAAACCTCTGAGCCATCTCTCTAGCCCCTGAGGAGATATTCTTACACCTTTAGTTTTCCAGCTTTTTATTTCTCATCTCCACTTGATTCCTTCCACAATGGTTAGGAAAATTGCTCTTCAAGCAAATATAGGAAATGGGAGAAGGTTAACTCATGTATACATCATTTTTAAAAATATTTTTTGAGATAGGGTCTCACTATGTATCCCTGGCCTGAAACACTATTTAGACCAGGCTGGCCTTGAACCCACAGAGATCCTTCTGCCTCTGCCTCTCTAGTCTGGGATTAAAGACGTGCACTACCACATCTGGCATTAAGTTTTTCTCTTCAGACACTGTAGAAAGTCTGCCCTTTCTACTAGAAGCCTGTGCCTAGGGGCTAGAGAAATGGCTCAGCGGTTAAGAGCACTGACTGCTCTTGCAGAAGACCCAGGTTCGATTCCCAGCACCCACATGGCAGCTACAAACTGTCCTTAACTCCAGTTCCAGGGGAATCCAAAGCCCTCTTCTGATCTTCTCGGCATTGCACGACACGGGTGCACTCACATACACACAGGCAATACACTCATACACATAAAATAAAAATAACAAAAAAAAGAAGCCTGTGCCTAAATTCCAGAGCCTATATGCATTATTTCAGAAAACTACTGCCTTTCTTCTATAGAATGTTCTGTATGACTTTTTTCTCCTTTTTTTTTTTTTTTTTTTTTTTTTTTTTTTTTTTGTCTTTTTGAGACAGGGTCTCCCTGTAGTCCCAGCTGTCCTGGAACTCACTATGTAGACCAGGCTGGCCTTGAACTCACAGAGATGACACCTGCCTCTGCCTGGCTTTTTCTCCTTTCTTAATGTGTTAAATGAGGTGGGCTAAAATGTTGGGCTCAATGTAATCACCAGAGTCCTTTTAAGTGAAAGAGGGAGACAGGGAAGTCAAAGTGGAGAAGATATGGTGGTGGAATGAGAGGTCTGATATCATGGCTGGTTTTAAAAAGGTACAGCCCAGGAGCCAAGGAATATGGACTGTGTCTAGAAGCCATAAAATGCAAGGAATAAGTCCACTTCTAAAACCTCCAGGAGGAATACAGCCCTGCAGACATCTTGAAGTCGGGGCTATAAGGCCCATTTCGGACTTTTGCCTCCAAAACTGTAAAAAAGCCGATTTTGTTGTAAGCAGTGTTTGTGTTCGTCTGTTACAGCAGCAATAGGAAATGACTAGAGGAACAGCTGATTAATCTTTTAGCACCATATCCTGTTAAGTCGAAATTTCAGCCCTTGAACGATTGCATTCATACTGACGTTTGTTATAAGACTCTGTACTCTTTTCCTGGTTGCTAATCACTATCATGTTTCCCCTGAAATATGCTTACTATTTACCTTCTAAAGAATGTATCCAAAATCGAAAGCCAGAGGCCAACACACATGCAGCAAGAAGCCAAGCCTCTGTTCAGGCACTGAAAGACAAATGACGTGAACGTGACACATGCATTAAACATGTGGCCGGTTTTAAGTAGCCACCTATCAAATCTCTCAAGATAAAGCAAGTCTAGCCCAATCACACTGGCTGCTGAACAAGCTAAAACTGGATTCAGAAAGCAGAGTCTGACTCTAGAAGACAAAAATGGCAGTGTTACCAGTGTCACTAGGATGTGACCCTGGAGCAGAGGGCTTAACATTTTTAGGGGTGGGTAAAAACAGTCTATGATCAATGATGTAAAATAGACCAGTCTCATTCATGAGTCAAAAATGCCTAGTCATGAGCTCTCCTCTCTAGTCAATACGTCACCAGTACAGAACCTGCTGTGATGCAGGGTCACTGTACACTGCCCAAGAGGCCCACGTTGATACAGCAGTTCCCCAAACCCTGATTATCACAAGCATCTATGTACTCCCCTTCTAGTGAGGTGGGACTCCCACATCCCTGAGGTATTTCAAGGACAACTTTGCACAGTTGTAATTCCCTCAACTACTAAAATGACAGCATAGACTCCAAGAAGTAAACAGCTTTCCCACCTTGGCCAGCATCTTGACAAATTTGGAAAAGATACACTTCCAGTCACAGTGTTCTTTCTTCATACTACAGCTCATAAGACTTTCTGAGGAAAACGAAATGCAGGCTAGTTACTTATTTCTCCCAAAATCCTTATGGAAAACAATTTCTACTCCAGATTCTGTTTTCTAAACTATTCAAAGGGCCAGAGAGATGGTCAGTCCTTAAGAGTGCAGAGGACCCTAGTTCAGTTCCCAGCTCACAGTTGCCTATAGGAGTTGTGCAGAGGTCAGAAGAGGGTGTCAGATCCCCTGAAACTGGAGTTACTGATAGCTGTTAGCTACCATGTGAGTGCTGGGAACCAAACCCAGGTCCTCTGCAAGAGTAGCCAGTGCTTTTTAACTGCTGAGCCATCTCTCTAACCCCAAGAGTTTATTTCTTTTTAGCATCAACCAATAGTCATTTAATATGTTGACTTTTGAAACAGCGTCCACAGAATAAATTAATTCAGAGCAAAGCATCTTTATTTTGTGCTGGCATCTAAGTGAGCATCTCAGTACACTGGTGCATTCTGCATTAGCAGTTCAATTTGAATTGACAACATACAGAATACATTACAGTCACTAATTTGGGGGTTCTATTGCATTTTTCCTATAGAATGCTTTGCATGGCTTCCCCCCCGCCTTTTTTCTTAATGTGTTAAAATGCCTCTAAAGAATTTTTTGTGTAGTGCTGTGCATAATTGTGCACACCTTTAATCCCAGAACTCAGGAGGCAGAGGCAGGAGATCTGTGAGATCGAGGTCAGCCTGTCTGCATAGTGAGCTGAGGCTACAGGGAAACCCTGTCTCAAAACAAAACAAAACAAAAAATGTGTGTGTGTGTGTGTGTGTGTGTGTGTGTCTGCATGTGTGTAACAGTGAGTACAACATGGGCTTAAGGAACAACTTCTCAAGAACAGCAAATCATAGCCATTTTAAAGTCATATTTTAAACTTTTCCATTCCTACATATCTCTACTGAAAGAACCACAAAGGTTTGAACAAGTCTATAAACAAGAATTGTTACAGAAGTCTCTGTGTCACATAAAACTCCTATTAAATAGGTGAGTGTGTGTTTCTCTTCTAGGGGCCTCGGTCACAAACCTTCTGGTAGATAAGCAAATACTACTTTTTCTCCCCTCCATGTCCTTACGTGTTGGAACATGGAAAACAATAAATATTTATTGAATAAATACACCTGTCTTGCTCTTTCTTTTGTTTATTTAGGAACTATAGAAAAACATTTTTGTGCTCCCCTGAAAAAGAAGTCCATGAGAAATTATATGGAGATTATATGAAATTGTAAGGTAATCTCTCTTTTTTAAATATTTTATTTATTTATTTTTATTTGTTTGTTTGTTTTTGTCTTTTTAAGACAGGGTCTCTCTGTAGCCCCAGCTGACCTGGAACTCACTATGTAGACAGGCTGGCCTTGAACTCACAGAGATCTGCCCGCCTCTGCCTCCTGAGTGCTGGGATTAAAGGCATGTGCCACCACGCCCGGCCCAGGATATATTTTTTAAATATTTTAGAATAGGGTATGTTGGGGACTCCTGCTGTGTAAAGTAGCAGTTTCTCCATGTCCAGAAAGCCCATGGGCTCGGATTCAAATGCAGAGACTCCTTTTATGAGCAGGGTGCCTTCCCAGCATCTTCCTGACTCATCTGTGAAGTGACTGCCACAGATGCCCTACCATAAACATGGCCTCTGGCTGTGAAACTGCCAGGCTTTCCTGTGTGATTTTCAGGCAGTCTGGCAGCCTGGCAGGAGCCCACCTCCACATGTAAATGGAGCATTCCACAAAGTACCTATCAGCTAAGGTTTTTACTACCACCCCCATAGTATAAAATATCCTGGTTTCCCCTCAATAATCGGAGCTGGATCACTAAGGCTTGGAGCCGAGCTAAGTCACTGAATAAAGGGGCTGTACCACTGACTGAGCTGAGTTCTGTGTGTGATCCTGCCTCTCCGGAGAGAGCTGTCTCTTTGAAAACCGACACACGGAAATCCAGCTTTCGCCATCCTGCACCTCCCCTGGTGACCCGGCAGCTGACGGGTCCCGAACTTAGAGAGAGAGTGCACGGTGGATTGGGACGGAACCAACCGGGCCAGCCCAGGTAGCAGAGACCCACAACGACGCAGTGCGGGACCCGCCGCACACCAGGTGCTCGCAGGAGACAGGCACCACGCCCAGCAGCTGGCGCTCCGAGATCCCCGCGCGCTCATAAGGGTAGGGGCTGGCAAGATGACTCATTGGGTAAAAGCACTGCGGCACAAGCCTGACAACCTAAGTTCAATCCCTAGAACCCATGGTGGAAGGAGAAGCAACTCCTGAAAGTTGTCCTCTGATTTCCACACCTGTGCCTGCACTCACACACACGTGTCATACACACAATAATGATAATAATTTTAAAGTGTTTTTATTAATTAGAGAATTTCATACAATGTATTTTGTCATATTCAGGTTTCACCCTTTCCACCCATTCCTTACCCCCCTTCAGGTCCTCTGTTAGTATTAGTCTCTTTTCCTAAGGCCTATCAAAGTAGTGTGTGTTTCTAAAATGGAGTCTGGTCAACCTACCAGCAGGAAGAAGTAGGTTGGCTACTTTAAAAAAGGCTGATAGCCAGCCTGGTCTATAAAGCGAGTTCCAGGCCAGCTGGGGCTACAGGGACACCCTGTCTCAAAAAGACCAAAAGATAAAAGGCTGACAACCCAAGACATAATTTTGGCTTGGACTTGTAACATTCTAACTCTCCACACTCACTGACATCAATTACTGAAGTCCTAACAACACAGGTACAGCTTTTTAAAGGAGCTTTGTAGTTCCCCCATTTGCCAAGCATCACATTTTGTGTATGTGGCAAATACACATAGCTAGGGAACTTACCTTGAGAATCTAATAAAGCTGAGGCAGAGTGGGCAGGAAGGCAGGTCTTCAGAAAGAGAAATAATTACCAAAACCATTAAGGGAAAAATTCCTATGTCATATTAATCTATTAGCCATCAGGACCTGGATTTGGTTTGTCTTTTGTCCTCTGTGACATTAATATGACATCATGAGAGCATTATATTTAAAATTAAAATAATCAAGAATGGGATTGGTAAGATGGCTCAGGAGTTAAGAGTGTTTACTGTTCTTGCAGGGGACAGGAGTTCTTGCAGGGGACCGGAGTTCGGTCAGCAGCACTTACATCAGGTGACTCACAACCACCTGTGACTCCAACTTCAAGAGAACCAAAGCGTCTGACCTCCCTGATTCACATGCTCATAGTCACACATGGACACACACAGAGAGACAATCTTTTAAAAATTGGTAATAAATGGGACTAGAGCCAGAGGTGGTGGCGCATGCCTTTAATCCCAGCACTCAGGAGGCAGAGGCAGGCGGATCTCTCTGAGTTCAAGGCCAGCCTGGTCTACATAGTGAGTTCCAGGACAGCTGGAGCTAGAGGGAGACCCTGTCTCAAAAAAAGACTAAAAGAAATTAAAAATGGGACTAGAGAGATGGCTCAGTGATTAAGAGCACTGGCTGTTCTTGCAGAAGTCCCAGGTTCAATTCCTAACACCCAAGTGGTGGCTAACAGTGGTCTGAAATTCCAGTTCCAGTGGATCCAACGTTCTCTTCTGACCTCT
The DNA here is from genome assembly GCF_000622305.1 of Nannospalax galili. NCBI lineage: Eukaryota > Metazoa > Chordata > Mammalia > Rodentia > Spalacidae > Nannospalax > Nannospalax galili. Next base: position 610,600 of record NW_008347230.1, read on the forward strand.
GCGGGCATTGCACAACACAGCTGCACTTACATGCAGGCATAACACTCGTACACATAAAATAAAAATAAGTAAATTTAAAATTTTTTTATGTGTTATGAGTGTTTTGCCTGCAAGTGTACCATGTGTGCAATGCCCACAGAGGCCAGGAAAGGTTGTCAGATCCCCTGGAACTGGAATTACTGATGGTTATTAGCTGCCCTGTGGGTGCTGGGACTCAAGCCAGTGCTCTTTACTGCTGAGCCATCTCTCCAGCCCAATGAATTCTCTTATATCTATAATATGTCCTATAGAGTGTGATTTGTGTCACCAAATGTCCTTCAGTGTAAGATTTATTCTTAGTTTATGTTTTTGTGTGAGTGCCTACATGTATGTATGTGCACTATGAGCATGCCTGCTGCTCACAGAGGCCAGGAGAAAGCGGGGGGGTCAGATCCTCTGGAACTGTGGGTATGGATATTTGTGAGCTGCCATGAGGATGCTGGGAATGAACCTGGGTCCTCTGCAAGAGCAGCAAGTGTTCTGGATTGCTGAGCCATCTCTCCAGCCCCTTAATTACATTATTTATTTATTTGTGTGTATGTGAGTGGGCACATGTGTTCCAGAGCACACATGTGGAGATCAGAGGACAACTGGGGTGGTTTGAATGAGAATGTCCCCCATAGGCTCCTAGTATTTGGACATTTTTGTTCCCGGTTGATGGTGCTGTTTTGGGAGGTCTTAGAAGGTGTGATCATGCTGAAGGATACACATCACTGGGGATGGGTTTAGAGAGTTCTTAGGCCTTGCCAATCTCCAGTCACTCTCCGTTTCCTGTGCCTGCTTGAGGATGTGAGAGCTTACCTTCTGTTCCTATTCCAGCCACCTCTGCCACCATGCCTCCCTGCCATGATGGACTCTTGCCCCTTTGGAACCATAACCAAAGTGCTTAATCACAGCAACAGAAAAGTAACTAATACAACTCAGGCCGACAGGCTGCGAGACAAGTGCCTTTACTCGCTGAGCCATCTTGCTGGCCCTAAAACAAGTAAATTTCTCATTGATAGCAACCAAATGATATTATATCCATTCATTGTACTCTTCTGAATTGTGGTACAAGAACATGTTTTTAATGCTGTCTGTCTTGTCTTCTGTGCTGTTCTTATAAGTTTGTGCTTAAAATACATTAAACTGCCTTTTTCTCTCTGTTGCCTTGATGTGAATTGGTATGCTTCACCACGCCCTCCACAGCATGACAGCTTGACCCCTCAGAACCCACATTCCAGGCAGCAACACCCTGGAGCCCACAGAGGGAGGCAATGTCAACTCTACTGGCCTCACCCTAGCTGTGACCCACTGTTGGGTTGCTGTCTATGCCATATCTCCTCATGGGACTCAACCTGCTGGTAGCTTAATCTTGGATCTCCAGCCTCCGTAGTCATGTGAAAAAATTCTACTGTTTAGAAGTTTAAAAAACAAAATAAAATGCATAAAACTAAAAAACAACAATTCAAACATTTTCAAGTAAAATTAAAATGAAGCTATTTCCAAATTTCTACTTTAATGAAATGGAAAAGTATTATTTTTTTTAATGTGTATGAGTCTATTGCCTGAATGTATATAAGTGCATCCATGTTGTACAGTGCCCATAGAGAACAGAAGATGGCGTTGGAGCCACTGAAACTGGAGTTACAGACAGTTGTTAGCTACCATGTGGGTGCTGGGATTTGAACCCAGGTCTACTGCAAGAACAGTCAGTGAGGGAGCCTCAATAGGGAAATTGCCTCTATTGGACTGGCCTGTGGCCATGTCTGAAGGGCATCTTCTTGATGAGTGATGTGGGAGGGACCAGCCCACTGTGGGTGGTGCCACCCCTGAGCAGGTGGGCCTGTGTTGCATAAGAAAGCAGGCTGAGCGGGGGCCAAGGGAGCAAGTCAGTAAGCAGCGTTCCTCCATGGACTGTGCTCCAGGAGCTCCTGCCTCCAGGTTCCTGCCCTGAGTTCCTACCTTGGGCTCCCTGATGAACTACAACCTGGGAGATGTAAGCTAAATAAACCCTTTCCTCCCCAAGTTGGTA
>NW_008347230.1:612727-619711 GCF_000622305.1 Nannospalax galili
TATTTGGTTATTACATATTGTATACATGTATGTATTATATAACATATATTATTACATATTGTGTATATATGGATATACACATATATGTATTTTATGTGTGTTTTCGGAGTCTGTGGAATTTAAATACTGTTTTCTAAGAAAGACTAAACTGTTGCCGGACATGGCGGCGCATGCCTTTAGTCCCAGCACTCAGGAGAGAGAAGCAGGTGGATCTCTGTGAGTTCAAGGCCAACCTGGCCAGCTAAGGCTACAGGGAGACCCTGTCTCAAAAAAACAAAAAAAAAAAAAAAAGAAAAGAAAAAGAAAGCCTAAACTGTCATCTATGCAAGTGAAACTATGAATATATGTATATATTATATATTGCATATGTATTACTACATATGCAATACATATTATTATTACATAAGTATTACATATACTTAGGAGCTGCTTGGAAGGGAATGCAGTGCCAGATAGAAGAGACCTTCTTTAGAGTGACAAACACGCCGTATAGCACCACAGAGTTGCACATCTGGTCAGCCATAAAGAACATACTCCTGGGAGATGCCCGGTACTAGGTGGCACATCTGCAGTCGAATTCCTACAACCAAGGCTCATGGAACATAGCAGAATAAGAGATAGAGAGGTAATGCACCCCTCAACTCTCACCAGTGAGGCTTCCATATATATCAGTGTATTACATACAAAAGGCCTCAACTGGCCAAGTTTTAGAGAATAAGAGCCTGGAGAGTGTAGAATGGGACTCCTATATGGGACCTCACTCACCCACAGCTCAGGGACCATTGTGGAAGAGGAGGTGGAAAGATTGTAAGAGCCAGCACTGGTTCATGAACATATGAGGTGGAGGCTTCCAGGCCAATGGAGGCTTGCTCATGTGTGCTCAATTAAAAAAAAAAAGTTTAAGAAAAAAGAAAGGCTAAACTGTCATCTATGCAAATGAAACTATGTATGTATATATGTATATGTTGTATATGTATTACATATTGTATATATGTATACATTGTATATATGTGTATATATGCATATATAATATATATTCTATTTTATTATTAGATATTGTATACATGCATCAATTGTCCCACAAAACCTCATATATGTAAAAATTAAAATAATAACAGTAATTTTTAGACTTCTGTTTTTTTCTATTTTAAGTGTATGAGTGTTTGCCTGCATATACTGATGAATGAATGCAATGCCCACAGAGGCCAGAAGGCAGCATCAGATTCCCCTAGAAGTGGAGTTATGAATGGTTGTGAGCCACCATGTACATCCTGGGAACCAAACCCAGGACCTCCAGAAGAGCAGCCAATGTTTTTAACCTCTGAGCCATCTCTTCAGACCCCTAAACCTCAGTTTCAAAAAGCATCATTTGCATGAGCATTCCGTACAGCTAAAATTCCTGGAGCTTCTAATAAATTGAAGTTTCATTTGCATGAAGTTAATGAAGTTACTGATTCAAAAATTAAATAATCACGTCATTCCTTCTTAGTCCTCCCTTACACCATGTTTGGTTCATCTCCTCTCTTCTCTAGACAAAACAAAATTGGGCACTTTGTAAGGAATGCTGAGATCATTATTGTGGCTTTTAATCATTCATTCCCTAGTCGTTAAGCATGTACCACTGGATGCATACAATGTTATCTGGTATGGCAACTGGTTAAAATATTTTAAATTTTAGCTGTTTCCCTGGGTCTGCATGACCCACAGGCCTCTCTCCGACCTACAGGCCTTTCTCCGGGGGCTTATACTGAGTTCAGTATTGTATAACTGTATTAATTCAACTGTGAACCTAGAAACTTACAGCCACTTGTGAAAGAGATGTACTCTTGCTCTGGAGTGTGTTACTGAATATGTTAAAGCTGTAATGAAATGCTTCTTCTAATCATGTAGTTATTAAAAATTTTAAAAATAAATAAAAGAATTTAAAAGGAAAAAAATTTTAATTTTAAAAAATGGTATGAAAAAAGAAATAATTATATGGGCCTGGGAATGTAGCTCAAAGCTCGTTTGTCTAGCCTGTTTGAGTCCCTAAGTTCAAATTCCAGCATTGCCAAAAATGAAAATAATTACTATGTACACAGTAAGATAAGAAGACACAAAAATACTGCAGTTCATTCACCAAAATTGTCTCCACTAAACTTGCGATCTGTATATTAATGTATACAAGAATAGGTTTCCATGTATCCAAAATAACAGAGAAGCACAGAACAGGGGGAAACTTAACATGGCTTGGTTCCATCATTGCAGATGAAATCATGGAAGAATTTGAAAAAGAGCAGCACCATGTAGAAAATGAACATAAAGTGGGTGTGGTGGTGTCTACCTGCAATTCTAGCACATGGGAGGCTGAGGCAGAAAGATCACGAGCTCCAGATCAGGCTGGGCTACGTATGAGAGAGACTCTGTCATATGTCTTTTCTTTTTCAAAAAAAGAAAAATGAGGAGAAGGGAAGAGGGAGGGGAGAGAGGAAGGGGGAAAGGAAGGAAAAGAGCACCTTTAATTGTTTACTCTTGCTTTGTTTTTTTTTGAGACGGTCTCACTATGCAGCCCTGGCTGGTCTGGAACTTGCTATGTAGACCAGGGTGACCTTGAATTCACAGAGATCTGCCTGCCTCTGCCTCCCAAGTGCTGGGTTTAAAAGCAAGTGCCACATTGCCTGGCTCTAGCTGTTTAATCTTTTAATATCAAGCACTTTCAAGAATGCATACCATCCCCTTTTACTATCATTTTCCCCAGACAAATTGTACTTCAAAATGTGTTCTGCTGTTAGCACAAATACCTGTTCCCATTAACTTCCTAGGAATTGTGAGAATGCCCACTGAGGTAGGTGACATTTAAAAGGAAATTCCCAGAGCCAGGCATCGTGGCACACACCTGTAGTCCCAGCACTTGGGAGGCAGAGACAGGTGGGTCTCTGTGAGTTCAAGGCCAGCCTGGTCTACATAATAAGTTCAAGGCCAGCTGGGGCTACAGTGAGACCCTGTTTCAAAAAGACCAAAAAAAAAAAAGGAAGTTCCCATAATATTCTTGGAAAACAGTATTTAAATTCCACAGACTCTGATCATTAATAATGACTATCTCTATTAGAGATGGAATTTGAAACTCAGAAATAAGAATGGTGATGCTGGGGGCTGGAGAGATGGCTCAGCAGTTAAGAGCACTGATTGCTCTTGCAGAGGACCCGGGTTCAATTCCCAGCACCCACATGGTGGCTACAAACCGTCCTTAACGCCAGTTCCAGGGGAATCTGAAGCCCTCTTCTGACCTCCGCATCATTGCAGGACACGGGTGCACTCACATACATGTGGCAATGCACTCATACACACAAAATAAAATAATAAATAAAATATTTTAAAAAAGAATGGTAATGCTGGAGAAATGCTCAGCAAATACTAGCAAGCACTGGCAGCTCTTGCAGAGGACCCTGGTTCACTTCCCAGCACGTTCAGACAGCTCCAAATGGCCTGTAACTACAGTTCCAGGGGCTCTGACACCTTCTGGCCTCTGAAGGCATTGCATACATGAATGTATTACATGCAGGCAAAATACACATATGCATAAAAAATAAAAATAAGCCAGCATGGAAGTGCATGTCTTTAATCCCAGCACTTGGGAGGCAGAGGCAGGCAGATCTCCGTGAGTTCAATGCCAACCTGGTCTACATAAATAAGTTCCAACCCAGCTGGGGCTACACAGAGACCCTGTCCCAAAAAGACAGAAAGAGAGAGAGAGAGAGAGAGAGAGAGAATAACAAAAAATTAATATATGCTAATAGAGGGAACATTACAAATCTTTGGCAAAAAGACAGGTTATTCAACAATATATGGTGTGATAACCATAATCTGGGGTTATATAGAGACAAAAATATTGTCCAAAGAGACAGGTTATTCAATAATATGTGGTGTTGGGATAACCACAATTTGGAGTTATATGGAGACAAAAACATTGTCCAAAGAATTATGCTGGTGGCTTTCCCCTGACAGGAAACTGACAGGAATCCAGAGATGTCTCATCTCACTACCCCCCAGTTTCTCTAAGAGCTGGGTTCCCAGAAGTTCTCTAAGGAGCGATACTCAAGCTCAGGCTATTTGGAATTCAAATTCAACTGCACTGTCAAGGTCACTTGCACATTTGACAGAGATGCACCCACATGAACAAATGTGGCTCTCTCCTGATGGTGGACCTATAGCTCCATGCATTCTGCATACCATTCCTCCTACGAATTCCTGCTTGACCCAAATCCAGTTCACTGCTGTTACTTGCTTAAGGAAATAGGTTTAAACCCTGACTTCATATTATGCATTATGATTAATAGGTTAATAAAAGTAAATCAAAACAATGAACTGCTAAAAACAAAGTAGAATTAACTGACTGTCAAATCTCTGAAAGACGAGATAAATTTGTAGGCTTCATAGTAAGAAAAACCACAAATAAAACAGTTTAGTAGATAACTATTTTACATTCTCATGTAATCAAAATAAAAAGACAAAGATTAGAAAAAACACTTTCATCTACTATGATAAAGGATTAAATGTCACTGTCATTTTTTAAAGTCAATTCAATGTTCTGGGCAGTGGTTAACAGTGCTTTCTACTCTTACAGAAGATTGAGTTCAATACCCAGCACCCACATTAAGAAATTCAACAACTGCCTGGAACTCCAATTCCAGGGGCTCTGATGCCCTCTTTTGGCCTCTGTGGGCACCGACATTCACACAGACTCACACATACACATAAAGAAAAACAAAATCTTTTTTAAAAAGGTGCAGAACTCTTGCAGCATGCCTGAGACTCTAGGTTCAGTCCCAGTGCTACCAATAATAATTAAGTCAGAAAAGCTGGTTGGTAGAGGTTACAATCAACTAAAAGGAACATGCAACCAAAATCAAATGCAAATGAAAGTAGCATCAAGTACCTTACATCATCACCTTTTCCTTCTAGATTTTTCAGATTGGTTTTTCAAGATGGGGTCTCCCTGTGTAGCTCAGGCTGGTTACCAGCTGGAGATGCTTCTGCCCCTGCTACAGCCATGCTGGTATCACAGGCATCACAAACATGCCCAGTTCTTCCTATGTTTCTGGTTCTTTCTTAGCTTCTTTTGCTTACCATTTCCCCAGCTTCTGTATGTTGAAGCACTTTAGGTATCAGCACATACACTCCTCTTTTCAGTGTATTCTCATTCTCTAAATTATCTCAACCAGGCTCAGGCCTTTAAAGAGCATCTGTTTATTAACAATTCCAAAACTTTGTAAATCCAGCTCAGACCAGAACACCTAGCTGTCTATTTGTCCTCTCCACTAGATTTGTTTTTAAAGACAAGGTCTCCCTGTAGCCCCAGCTGGTCTGGAACGCACTATGTAGACCATGCTGGCCTTGAGCTCTCAGAGATCCTCCTGCCTCTGCCTCCTGAGTGCTAGGATCAAAGGTATGCACCACCACACCCAGCTCCACTAATATTTTTTATTATTATTTATTTATTTATTTACAATATTTAATATGAATGAGACAGGGTCTCCCTGTAGACCCAGCTGGCCTGGAAAATTTTAACAGAGCATAGGGTGGGGGCTTATTTACAGAGGAGTAGACACCCTTCATTTACGGCTACACTGGAAAGTCTACACTCAAATATAGATCCTGTGACTTTCTGACAGCCACAGAAAATGTTGAGAGGTGCCTCCTGGCATTCTTGGCTTATATATCCTTAGCCCTTACCCCACATGCAGCTAAGGTCGATAGATTGGGTGGAAGGGGTAACTGATTCCCCCCTCAACTCCTTGATGAGTGTGGGAAGGAGGTATAACTATAGCTTCCTGGCATAGTGGTCAGGAAGTACACTTCCAGTTAACACTCCACCCTCCACTGATTTTTTAAATTTATTTTTATTTTATGTGTATGAGTTTTTTTTTATTTTTATTGAATTTTTGCAATTTTCGTACAATATAATTTGATGGTATTTAGATCCCCTCCCCTATCCACACCTTCCCTTATTGCCCCCTACGAAATTTATTGTACTCTATATACATAAATCAGCCTATAGAGTCTGATTTGTGTCCCCAGATGTCCTTCAGTGTGGGTCCATCCACTGGAGCCTGGTCAACCTACCAAGAGTGGCATCCCTATAAGAGACCGTCTCTCCCCCTCCCAGCAGTCATCAATTGCCTAAAGGTCCTTAGTTTCAGTTGGGGTTTCTTACCCACTTTCCCATGTCTATGCTGGAATTTTGTCTGGTTTGAGCTTGCACGGGATTTATGCATGCTGTCAGCATTGCTGTGAGTTTTAGGTTTTGTTGTTGTTTGTTTTTTTGTTTGTTTGTTTTTGTCTTTTGGAGACAGGGTCTTCCTGTAGCCCCAGCTGACCTGAAACTACTATGTAGACCAGGCTGGCCTCGAACTCACAGAGTTCTGCCTGCCTCTGCCTCCCAAGTGCTAGGACTACAAGTGTGTGCCACCATGCCCAGCTCTACTGTGAGTTTATATGTGCAACTGACCAGTTGTCTGGAAAACTCTGTTTCTTTGTGGTCATCATCACCTCTGGCTGTTAAAATCTTTCATGGCTAGGTAGTGGGAGACACAAAGAGGGGCAGCACAGTATCCAATAATAAAATATAATACACAAGTCAATTTAATATTAAAGAACATTGGGGGATCAGGAGAATCCCAGTTCAGTAGAACAAAGAACAGTGAGTCTCTAACTTCCAAGGTTTTATTCAGAGGAAAATTTTTTAAAAGAAGCAATCTTGCAAGGGGCCAGAGAGATGGCTCAGCAGTTAAGAGCACTGACTGCTCTTGCAGAGGAGATGACTTCTTCAGGCATTGCATGACACAGGTGCACTAACACGTATGCAGGCAATGCACTCATACACATAATATAAAAATAACAAATAAAAAAATGTTTTACACAGTGAGTTCCAGGACAGTTGGGGCTACAAGGAGACCCTGTCTCAAAAAAGTTAACATATTTTGAGAGTAATCAAATTGTTCATTA
>NW_008347230.1:619849-644694 GCF_000622305.1 Nannospalax galili
AAATTTTTTAAAAGAAGCAATCTTGCAAGGGGCCAGAGAGATGGCTCAGCAGTTAAGAGCACTGACTGCTCTTGCAGAGGAGATGACTTCTTCAGGCATTGCATGACACAGGTGCACTAACACGTATGCAGGCAATGCACTCATACACATAATATAAAAATAACAAATAAAAAAATGTTTAAAAAGAAGGAACTAAACAATGCATCTTAGCTAGTAATACTACTTCTCTTACTAAACCAGATCTTTTTGCAGCTTTCTCCTTCTCAGCTAATGGCAGCTCCATCAAAGTCTTGATGCCATCCTTGACGCCTGTCTTTTATATTCCATTCAGCATTCCTGTGAGTCCACTTCAAAAATATACCCAAAATTGGGACTGGCAAGATGGCTCAGTGGGTAAAGACACTTGCCAACAAGACTGGCAACCTGAGTTCAATCCCAGGGACCCACGTGGTAGAAGAGAATCAGTTCCTACAAGCTGCTCTCTGACCTCCATGTGCACGTGGCCTTTTTGACAAGAAGAGCTTGAAGATCTCTGGAATAAAATACTTTTCCTGGTCTCCAGGTGGTAACATCATCGCCTTTTGGGTGCCTGAAGGCAAAGATAGCCCAGCCGGGGTGACCGGGATGCAGTTCTCCACCAGACAGGAGATCCTTGTGAGGAATCTGTTCAACCTGGTAGATTGAAAACTGCACAGGCAGAAAAACGGGGTATTATCTCTGTGTGAAAGTGAACAAGACTCCCAAAGGCACACAGGGCGTTGTCACAAATTTTGAAATCTTCCGGATGAGGGAAAAGCAGGTCCCTGTGGATATAGTTGAGATGAAAGAAACAATCATAGCCTTGGCCTGGGAACCCAATGGCAGTAAGTTGCTGTGCTACACTGTGAGGCCCACGGATATCCAGATATTCGTCGCCTTCTACCATGTGAAGAGCAACGGGAAGATCGAGCTCATCAAGATGTTCGACAAGCAGCAAGCAAACACCATCTTCTGGAGTCTCCAGGGCCAGTTCCTGGTGCTGGATGGGCTGAGGCGCATGAATGGTGCCTTGGCATTTGTCTACACCACAGACTGCACCGTCATGAACATCGCAGAGCACTACATGGCCTCTGACGTTGAGCGGGATCCAGCCAAGTACTATGTTGTCACCTCTGTTTCCTGGTGGACAATGCTTACTGTTGTGGTTCTTCCAAGGACCGCTTCTGCCAGCTGCTCTGGAGGCCACGGCCCCCCACGATCAAGCAAATTTAAAAGGATCTGAAGAAATACTCTTGAAGATTTTCGAGCAGAAGGATCGCTTGAGCCAGTCTAAAACTTCAAAGGAACTAGTGGAGAGACCAGGAACCATGATGGAAGATTTCCCGCAGTACCGGAAAATGGTCCAGGAGCTCTCTATGTGGCAGAAGAACGAGTGTCTAGAGCTCCGAGGAGGGGTGGATACTGATGGACAACAGTGTGGATGACTGGGAAGAGGAGACCATCGAGTTCTTTGTTACCGTGGAGGTCGTTACTCTGGGGAACCAGGAGTGACCTCAGCACCGTGTGTCACCGTAGGTGCCCTGGACCCGAGGCCACCCTTCGCAAAGCACCTCCTGGGCTCGGGTTCTTGCTGTGCTTTCTTGCGCTGGACTGCGATGGCACCTGGGATTCTTCCATCCCGACACAGCTCCGTGCCTTCAGCCCCTGGGGCCACAGTGGAAGCTTCGAGGCACCGCTCTCACTTTCTCCTTTGGGTTTTAGCGACTGTGTCCACTGTGGGGCCTCCACAGGGCTCCAGGCGGCTCTTCACTCCTGCTAGTGGCGTTTCCAGAGCCCCCACCTGCAGTTCAGTGGGGCTTCCGTTCTTGGACTTGCTGTCCTGCATTGGGCCAGTGTTGGGCAGCCTGGAGACCGCCCCGGAGACTGCACGCCCACCACTTACATGTGCCAGTGAGCTCTGCAGCACCTGCACCTGTTCAGGTTGTGGCAGGTTTTAGGCACAGGTTAGATGTGGAAATAAAGCATCCCTGTCCGAAAAGGAAAAAAAAAAAAAAACGCATGTATAAATAAGTAAAGAAATAGATAAATAAATAATAAATGTATACTCCCCAAATCAAAGTCCCTTCTCATCTAATCACCCCCATCCCCACCATAGTCCAAGCCACCATCATCTTTCAGTCACATAACTGCAACCACCTCCTAACTGGTAATCTGGCTTTTCTCTCTGTTCTTGGGAAAGTAGCCATAATGAACCCACTGAAGCCTAAGAGTTCTCATGATCCTGGTCATCTAGCCAACGCTTTCCATTGTCAGAGTAACATCACACATGGCCCACCACCTTCTTATCCCACTCCTTCCATCATCTCCATGGCCTTGTCTAATATTGCCATCCCTCAGCCTCACTCTGCTCTAGCCATATGGCCTTGATGTCCTTCTGAAACCCCAGCCATACTTCTAGCCTATTCTCTTTTTTTGTTTTTTTGTCTTTTTGAGACAGGGTCTCCCCGTATCCCCAGCTGGCCTGGAACTCACTGTGTAGACCAGCCTGGCCTCAAACTCACAGAGATCTGCCTGCCTCTGCCTCCTGAGTGCTGGGATTAAAGGCATGCACTACCACACCTGGCTTTACCCTGTTCTCTTATCTGGAATGTTCCTGCCAAGGTAGCTACATGGTTAGCTTTCTGGTTTCCTTCAAGTATTTCCTTCCCTTCCCTTCTGAACAATTCACTCCCAAAAACATTAGATGGAGTGAGTAAGGTAGATTAAGGTATTCGGGAGTGATGTGTCTCAGCCTAAGACGCATAAGGAGGTGTCCATACAGAGAGAGGAGTGTCCTGGCAAGGCAATGAAGGACAGGTGACAAAGGGTGTTACAGTTCAAACTGTTCAGAGGGATATCCAGTCAGAAGATAGCATAGGGAAGACACAGCACAGGGAAAGCATATTCATTACACACAAAGTATATTAAAAATAAAGGCAACAGGGGCCAGCAAAATGGCTCAGCAGGTAAAGGTACTTGCTACCAAGCCTGACCACCTGAGTTCAATCCCTGGAATCAGCATGCTGGAAGGAGAGACTCCAATGAGTTGTCCTCTGACTTGCACATGAGTGCTGGGGCACAGGTACACAAACACACACCAAAACTAAAAATTAAAAATATATAAAATAAATGTAATTTTTTAAAAAGGATTAACATTTTTAAGATTTTATTTTTATTATGTCTAATTATGTATATTCATGTGTGTCTATACAGCGGTATGTGCATGTAAGTGCAGAGGATCCCCTGGAGATGGAGTTACAGGCAATTGTGAGCTGCCTGATGTGGGTTCTGGGAACTGGACTCAGCAAGAGCAGGAATTGCACTTAACCACTAAGCCCCAAGGCTAACATTTTCTTTTTCTTTTTTTGTCTTTTTGAGACAGGGTCTCCCTGTAGCCCTAGCTGGCTTGGAACTCCCTATGTAGACCAGGCTGGCATTGATCTCACAAAGATCTACCTGCCTCTTCTTCCTGAGTGCTGGGACTAAAAGTGTGAGCCACCACACCTAGCTAAAACTAGCATTTTCTAGGGTTTTTTGTTTGTTTTGTTTTGTTTTTGTTTTTTTAACATTTTTCTAAATTTATATATATATACACATATATGTGTATATATGAAGAACAACTAGAGTTTTCCCTGTCAGAGTATAGAGGTGCAAATTTAAAAAGATAGAACATTAGAATGAACCCTGCCAGCTGTTGGATTAAAATGGAATACTCAGGGCTAGAGAGATTGCTCAGTGGTTAAGGGCACTTTCTGCTCTTCCAGAGGACCTGAGTTTGATTCCCATCACCCACGTGGGGCATCTCAATCACCTGTAACTCCAGCTCCAGGGGATCCAACCCCCTTTTCTGACCTCCAAAGGCACCACATTCATGTGGCATATACTCACACATATACATAAATAAAAGTAAAAATAAATCTTTTTGAAAAATAAGAGTCAGGTGTGTGGTGCATGCTTTTTTTTTTAATAAAAATTTTAATTTTGCCAGGTGTGGTGGCACACACCTTTAATCCCAGCACTCAGGAGCAAAGGCAGGTGGATCTCTGTAAGATCAAGGCCAGCCTGGTCTAAATAATGAGTTTCAGGCCAATTGGGACTACAGAGAGACCTTGTCTCAAAAAACTAAAGCAAACAAAAAAACGAAGAAAAGAAAATTTTTTTTAACTTCCCAGACTATGATTTTTATCTTTAGAAGTTCAATTAGGTGATTTACATTTTCTGTAGGCCACAGGTGAAGGTACACTGGAACTGTAGATGAGTAATAGAAAAATGATGGAAGACTTCTTGGTGTCTGGGAAACGGAAAGGTCCAATGTCAAAGCCTTGGTGCCCTGTGGAGTCAAGACTGTAGCTGGCCATCAAAGGAGGTGGGGAGTCTATCCTGAGAATAAGTCCTCCCAAGACAAGAAATTACAAATCACAGAAACCAGCTGGTCCTGATGGCACACATCTTTAATCCCAACACTAGGGAGGCAGAGGCAGGTGGATCTCTGTGAGTTTGAGGCCAGCCTGTCTCCATAGGGAATCCAAGTCAGCTGTGGCTGCAGGGAGATCCTGTCTAAAAAAGACAAAAACAAACAAACAAACAAACAACAACAAAAATGACAGAAATCTCCCCTGTCCCAGCATAAGCCCAATATAGCAGTGCCATGCCATGCCCAATTTGGGACCTCACGGGAGAATGTTGTGGGGAATACAGTCACTCAGAGAAGGATGAAACTGCTGCCCCACATCAGGAAGTCCTCCATCCTGCAATCTGCTCCACTGTCAGCCTACCACCAGAGGAGTGTGGAACCATGGCTCACAGTTGGGGGCCACAGTGCCAGCTCACAGAAGGGGACCACAGCTCCAGCTCACAGGAGGAAACTGTCCCGGATTTTCAGATAAGGACTGTGGCCCCAGCTCATAGGAAGAGAGCACAACTTTGGCTCACAGGAGAGAACTACAACTCCAGCTCATCGGAGGAGGCCACAGCTCTGGCTAACTGGAGGGGACCACAGTTCTAGCTCACTGGAAGACAACCCCAGTTCTAGGCTCACAGGAGGGGTCATAATTTTGATTATACTGGTTCTTGCTATTTTTCCTGTCTCCATCACTGTTCACACGATTATTTTTGTGTTTAAGAAAACATTTTGGCTTTTGTGCAGCAAACAGAGGCAACTTGCCGCCTTGAATTTCTCACTAGAGGGACATGATGAACGTGAAAAGCACGTTTCACTTTCGCTTAAGGAGATGGATGAATGAATGCTTGCTTTTTCATGGTCAAGGATCTGGTTGGACTTTTGGTGTCTGTTTTCACATCTTCTTCCATGGAGAGGAGGAACAAGTGATGAGATATCTTCTTACTGGAGTCACATTTTAATCCTCTTATAGTCTGTCACACTTGCTCCTCTCCACGCCAAAATCTGCCACTGCCACCATTTCTCCAGTGCCCAAGGCCATGCCACCTCCATCTTGGCTCTCCACTTATTTCTCCTTACTTCTCAGATCCTGAGTTCAGAATTTTGAGATCAATATAGAAGCACATAAGGCCAGGAAAATATTCGTCCTGTGTTAGGTTCTGCACACGGTCCAGCATACACACTCATTCTTTTGGGAGCCTGCTCAGCACCCCTGGCCTGAAAGCTACAGCTGCCCAGGGAATGCCTCATTCAGCCATCTTCTCTCCAAGAGTGAGCATTTTGGCTTCTGTGCAGCAAACAGAAGCAACAGCTATTTGCTGGCTTGAATTTCTCTCCTGCCAAGAGCCACTACAGCTACCATTGCTCTACCATCTACAGCCATGCCACCACCAACTTGGCTCCCCAATTTGCTTATTTGCCAGATCCTAAGTTCAGAATTTTGAGATCAATATAGAAGCATCTAAAGTCAGGAAAATAATTTGTCCTGTGTGATAAATGGTCCAGTACACAAACTCAGCCTCTTGAGTTGGTGCACCCGAGTCCTGAGGCTGGCTACCCAGGACACCCTTCATTCTGCGTTCTTCTCGCCAAGAAAGGGTGCATAACTTTAATCAGTACCAAAGTGTGGCTTCTAATTAGTATTCTCTAGGGCTCCTGGGAGAAATGGCTAAATTAAGGACTGGACCAGGAAGTATAAGATAAGCCTAGTGTTAGATCTCAGGCACTCTAGCTGCTTCTCCCTCAGAGATCAGACCATGCACCACTACAATGCATGCTCTCTCCCTTCACCATCCCTACCTTTTCTCTCTGGGACAGAGTTGATAAGAAAACACCCTGTGCTGTAGCTTTGGCAGGACCTCTCTCTCCCTTATAGCTTCAAGATAAGTTGATGGTCCTACTTGTCCTTGGTCCTACTTGTCTTTGGCACAAGGCCAGGCCATACAAGAATTATAAAGAATTTATAAAAGTCAGAAACCCCCTTTGTTCTTGAATTTGAAAGGAAGCTTCTCTCTCTCTCTCTCTCTCTCTCTCTCTCTCTCTCTCTCTCTCCCCTCCTTCCATTCAAGGCCCCATCTTGCTGTCTGTGATATGAGGCTCTATCTCTTCCAATGCTCTCCAACTTCTAGGCCAGATTATATTTTTTTGCTTTCATAAAGCTTTCCCTTTCCCTATGGCTCTCCCTTCATAAAGCCCTTTCTGAAGAGTAATCTCATGGCAGCTCCTTTCCACGAACTTGCCGACTTTCTTTTTAATTGTATTTATTATTTTTATTTAATGTGTATGCATGTACTGCCTGCATGTAGGTAAGTGCACCCAGGTCATGCAATGCCCAAGGAGGTCAGAAGAGGCTGTCGGATGCCCTGGGACTGGAGTTACGGTCAGTTGTTAGCTGCCATGTGGGTGCTGGGATTCAAACCCGGGTCTTCTGCAAGAAAAAAACAGTGTTCTTAACCACTGAGCCATCTCTACAGCCCTGATTTTCTTTTCTTTTAAGGTATAATACTTGGAACATTTTATGTACCTCAAAGCAAGAAGTGGCCAAAGAATAGGAAGCACACGTATGTGGGAAGGATGCAGAAGTTCAGTTTAAACAGGTCTGTCTTAGTTTCTTTTCCTGTTGTTGTGATAAAAATATTCTGACAAAGACAAGAGAAAAAAGAGTTGATTTCAGTGCACAGTTCAATGTGACAGTCCATTTCAGGGAAGTCAAGGAATCTTGACTTCAAGAAGCATGAAGCAGGGCTGCACCCACATGGCAGCTACGAACAGTCCTTAACTCCAGTTCCAGGGGAATCCAAAGCCTTCTTCTGACCTCCACGGCATTGCACGACACGGGTGCACTCACATACATGCAGGCAATACACTCGCATACATAAAACAATAAAATAAAATACATGTTTTTTTAAAAGTTACAAAAAAAAGTATGAAGCAGCTGATCAAATGAGTCTGCAGTCAGAAAAAACAGCAAGGAGCGTACGCTCGCTAGCATGAGGTGCTCTCCTCTTAAACAGCCTAGGTCCTACCCACAATTAACATGAATTTTCCCATGTCAGTTATGGTAATAAAGACAATTGCCAAGCTGAGAACACTAACCATCACAAGGTCCTAAAGCAAAAATCTGAGAATGTGAATTTTGATCATGATAGTAATTCATGAACTAAAACAGGAAAGCACCAGCTCAAACCGACATAAACAGCTAAGTCTCAATTAGCTTCAAAAGCTTCTAGGTCAGTTGGGCATGGTGGCACATAACCTGTAATCCCAGCATATGGGTGGTGGAAACAGGAAGATCAGGAGTTAAGTTATCTTTGGTTCTACTGGAAATTCAAGGCCAGCCTGGGCTACTTGAGAGTCTTGTCTCAAAAAACAAAAGGCAAACAAACAAAATATCAAGGTCATGAACACTGAAGAACTGCTGAGAAAACACATGATTTAGAACTGCAATCTTTTGCTTTAATAAAGGATATCCTTGTTGCTGTTTTGAGAAAAGGTTCAGATGTACCTCACTACACTCAGCTATTTTTTTTTTTTCTTGTTTTTCTTCATTTTGTTTTGAGACGGCCTCCTGGTAGGCCCAGCTGGCCTGGAACTCACTATATGGACCAGGCTGGCCTTGAACTCACAGAGATCCACCTGCCTCTGTCTCCCCAGTGCTGGGATTAAAGGCATGTGCCACCACTCCCGGCTACTATTTGTTTTTTAAAGATACATCATTGATAAAATTATTCAGACATAGATAGTATTAATGTGCTGAAAGAAAGCAACTGGTTGGGTGAATTTTTAGGAATATAGAAATCAAAGACTGAGGAGTTTGAAGTGAATGTAACAAGACATTAAAAAAAAAGATAAAAGCCAGGCGTGGTGGCGCAGGCTTTTAATCCCAGCACTTGGGAAACAGAGTCAGGCGGATCTCTGTGAGTTCAAGGACAGCCTGATCTTCATAGTGAGTTCCAGGATAACTGGGGCTACAGGGAGACCCTGTCTCAAAAAGACCAAAAAAAAAAGAAAAAAGAGGTTAAACCTGGGCATGGTGGTACTTGCCTGTGATCCCAGCACTCAGGAGGCAGAGACAGGCGGATCTCTGTGAGTTCAAAGCCAGCCTGGTCTACATAGGAAGTTCCAGGACAGCTCTGGGTACAGGGAGAGCCTGTCTCAAAAAGACCAAAAACTGAAAAATAAATATATTAAAAAAAGAAAATCTGCGAGGTCTGGTGTGGTGGTGCACACCTTTAATCCCAGCACTGGGGAGGCAGAGGCAGGCAGAGCCCTGTGAGTTCAGGGTCATCCTTGTCTACACATCAAGGTGCTACAGGGAAGCCCTGTCTCAAAAAGACCAAAAAACAAAACAAAACAAAAAAAAACTACTTGCTAGAAGAAAATTAATTCTAGAGAAAAGTGTATTGCATAGAATCAATGAATTTGGCAGATTAATCTAGAATTGCTAAGACAAACACACTGAATTGCAAATACTAAAACTTATTAAAAAGGATCAGGTTCCTCATGTTTGTCAAGTCTAGAAAAGATCTCTACTTTGATTTTATGATCATCAGAGAGCCATCTGGTCATTAGTTTGGCTACTTGGTTAGTTACCTGTTCCTAGGTATAGAACATCATAGACTTCTGCCTAGGGACTTGAGCATTTGAAATGTAATGCAACTAATTCAAATTGAGATGTAAAACTCCACCCACTCCAGATTTTAAGGACGTGTGAAAAACAAAAACGAAACCCAAAAAAACCTCAGTGATAATTTTCTACTTTGTTTACATGTTGAAATTATAAAGTTTTGGATTTGTTGGGTTAAATAAAATATCTTATTTTTATTTTATTTTTTAATTTTTATTTTATGTGCATGAGTGTATTGCCTGCATGTATGTAACACCCATGGAGGTCAGAAGAGGGTACTGAATTCCTTGGATCCTGAGTTACGGACAGTTGTTAGCTGCCATGTGGGTGCTGGGACTCGAACCTGGGTCCTCTGCAAGAGTAGCCAGTGCTCTTAACCGCTGAGCCATTTCTCCAGCCCCCAGGTTAAATAAAATATATTGTTAAAATTAATTTTACCTATTTCTTCTTCCTTGTTCAATAAGGCTTCTAAGGAAAATGTTAAATCCTTCTATGACTTGCATTCTAGCTAGTATTGTATCTTCATTACAGAGTGCTCGTCTAAAAGGTGGAACAAGGCAACTATAGTCAATGCAAATATACAACCTCCCTACAAATTAGTAAATCAACACCTGGTTTAGACTCTGGAAAGTTAGCACACCTTAATTCTGCATGTCACATAAAAAATGTATGGGCTTTGTGGTAACATAATCAAACCCTGTGAAACAGGAAGTTAGACCTTCACTGAATCAGGCAAATGAAAGTTCTGGCATCCTCTGAGCTTCCTGAGCACAAGCCGTCAGCTCAGCCATTTCTCTACCTGCTGTTTCTTTCTTGGCTCACGATCTTGGTTTATTCAGACTTTGTTCTTCAGAGGATAGAGTTGTGAAATTTTTTCACCTTTGTTTTCTAGTACTTAGGTGCCTTAAGCAGAGCTATTCAAAAGTTTGATAGTCTACATTTGATGCCTTTGATGATAGCTATATGCTTCCTTGCTGCAAAATGATTTGTATATAACTCCCCATTGTTATTTTTTCAATCTGTTCATTGCAAATGGCCTGTAAAGACTGAAAACTAAAAAGAAAGTCTAGTCATGTAAAGTAGGAATAGTGAGAAACATCTGTGAGTGAAAGCTTGATAGTACTTCAGCACACTGCATTTTCTTATTAAGGACAATGCCTTCGCTATAGACCACCACAAAACTGTTATTTCATCATTGCAGCTTCTTTCCATAAGCTCTTATTTGCCCCTGATCTCCACAACAATCTCAAAACTGACAAAGAAGAGTAATGGAAAGGAAAAGAGATGAGACAAAATGAAAAGTAGGTGTATCACAGGCTCTGCAAGTAGTGCTTTGGCCGGGTGGCATAGGCCAGATGGAACTAACTCCTTTCTCAGCAAGTAGCTTCCCAGCGTCCTATCAGCTGTGCAAAGTCACTGTCAAGTTCACTGTTAGTAACTATTTAATATTTCAGCAGCACCCAAACAATGCTGAAAACACAATTTCTCAATATAAGAAGGGGGGGAACTCCTCTTTTTGCTCTGTCAAAAAATATATATTCATTTCTGAAAAATGCTATTTTCCAATAGAAAACTTTGGCTTCTCTTAAAAAAATAGCACTACTAGTTAGAAGTCACGGATTGACTCTGAATATATACAGAGCCCAAATAACTAGCCCCAATTCATGTACTGCTGTATTCCCACTTGAATCATGGCCAGTCCACTGGAGGCGAATCTAAGAGAAACAGATAGCTACAGTATGTATAAACAAACTTGGACTGTAAAGACTTGTACACTTGTGTCATGCAGTGCCCATGGAGGTCAGAAGAAGGTGTCAGATCCCCCAGAACTGGAGTTACAGACAGGTGTTAGCCACCATGTAGGTGGATTCATAAAGAGACTAAATCACTTTCTTAACTTTAGTTTTTGCACCTTTTAAACAACAAAAAAATTATTTAAAATATTTCAGGCATCTTTTAAAGAGGTAGCTGTTTGATACATTTTATGCCTTCCAGAGCAAATATTCAGTTGGTTCATATTGTGAAAAGGAGAACTGGAAATTGAAAGAAAACACACGACTTTGGGTCATGTCAATCTGTGAGACTCCAATAAAATGGTATTAGCACTTTTTTGTTTTCTGGGAATTTTTGTTTTTTCCTTTTTCTTTTCTTTTTCTTCTTGGGTGGTGTGGCTTAAATACAATAGTTTATTTGGGGGCAAATATTTCTGACAATTGAAGACTGGAAAAGCACAACATGATTTTTATTTTTTAATAACATAGAGAAGATGCATTTGAAAATCCTTTGTTTTGTAACCATTTCTAAATTATGGTTAAGATGTATACCATTGTGAAAAGGAGCAAAGGAGTTTGGGGCTTTTGTTCATTTTGGGTTGTTTTTTTCTTTAAGATTAAAATGTTTCTGAATAAGAAAAAAGAAATAAAAATTTGGCAGAAGCAGGCAGATCTCTGTGAGTTCGAGGCCAGCCTGGTCTCCATAGTAAATCCAGGACAGCTGGGGCTACAGGGAGATCCTGTCTCAAAAAGACCAAAAAAAAAAAAAAAAAAAAATTGGGGGGGGTGGTCTTAAAGTCCAGGTATGTTATCATTCGCCTCCCTCCCACAGTGGGGAGCAAACCTAAAGCTTGTGCATGAAGAAACTCTACTACTAAACGACATTTTATGTCTCTCTCCCCTCTGAAGACAGGTCTGGCTATGTGCCCAGGCTGCCCTCCAATTTAAGATTCTCCTACCTCAGCCTCCTAGTGCTGGGATTATAATCATAAGCCACCATGCACAGCCTTCCTCATCTCTATTTTTAAATGAATTAATGACTTTTGTTTTACTCAAATTTTTAAAACTTTTTTATGAGTGTTATGTTTGCATGTACATAAGTGCACCCATGTCCTACAGTACCTGCAGAAGCCACAAGAGGGCATTGGATCCCCTGGAACTGGAGTTAATAGATGGTTGTTAGCCACTATGTGGGTGCTGGGATTCAAACCCAGGTCTTCTGTAAAAGCAGCCAGTGCTCTTAACTGTTGAGACATCTCTCCAGCCGTTTTACTGTTTTGTGAAAATGATTAAAATATCAGAGAAACTGCTCACATTAATACTACTGAATACAAACAATTGCTCATTTTATAGAAACATGTACCTGTGCTTTGATACATTTACTAAAAAAAATTGCATATAAGTATTCAATTATTCCGGGCCAGAGAGATGGCTCAGTTGTTAAGAGCACTGACTGCTCTTACAAAGGACCTGGATTCAATTCCCAGCACCCACATGAGGGCTAACAAACCTCCGAAACTCCAGTTCCAGGGGCATCAAATGCCCTCTTCTGGCCTCCTCCGGGATTGCAGAACACAGGTGTACTTAAATACATGTAGGCAATAAACAAATACACATAATTTTTTTTAATTTTAATAAATAAAATTTTTGTAAAAATTCAATTATTCTTTTCCACACTTCCCACAACTCCAAAGAAACTCCGATAATATAAAACAAATGAAAGCAAGTATTCTGAGAGGTGACTTACTGATTCTAATAAAAGTAGAATTTGATGAGCTTTGCCTCAATAGATACTTCTGGCAAACTATATTTCGTTGTCTTAAAAGAAAAAAAAATAAAGTCCTAATCCTGCAACTGGCCTTCACAAAATTTCCCCAACGGAACCACTGTTTCCCATAAGGAAAGATCCCACATACATAAAATTCGGGTTTTATGTGTGGACTGTCGTTTTTCAGTGGTTTTCCTCGGAGTAACTGGTTGCTCGACTTAACCAACGCAGCACTTCCCGCTTTAAGATAGGGAAAACAGGAATAGGAAGGTGAAATAATAACCCTCTGGGGACAAGAGGTGAAGTTCCTTGAACGAAGTGCATCTAAGTGAGAATTGAAGCAGACCTGGCACAAACAGAGAAAAGCCAGTGGGCTCAGCAACAAACAGGACTGAAGATCAGCGAGTAGGGCCGAGACCCCGGGCCCACACCTGGTAGGAACTGAAGGGGTTGGTGTGCCAGGGCGAGAGAACACGCGCACGCGCACACATACACAAATGCAATAAATTTTTAAAACTTTTTAAATTCTTTCACCTCTTGGAAACGTACAAAACGCGGCTGTTTACCACTCCGGAATAGTCGGACGGTATTTTTAAATATGGGGTTTTAGAATAATTCAGTACTTGAATTTAGAAAGAGCGGCTCTAACTTAGAAAAGAGCAGCTATTTACTTAAAGCAAAGGTTACAAGACACAAAAGGCGAAAAAGGATCGGGGAAGCGTTTCAGTACCCGGGCGGGTGCGGATGGAGCAGAACCAGCGCTGCGCAGCCAGCCCACTGCGCCTGCGCACTCAGCCGGCGAGGGGGCGGGGGCGCATTGCTGCCTCACGTGACCGGCATTGCGGCATTTCTGGCCCAATGGCGATTGTTTTGAAAGAATCCTTGTCTCACAATTCTGGAGCTTGGGGTCCTGAGCTGTTTAGGAGGGTTTTTTTTGTTTTTGTTTTCCACCTCAAACTTTTAAATTCTTGTTGAAATCTAAGATTCTGACTTTGCAGAAACTTTGCTTCGTGTCCGTAAGTCAACCTAGGAGCACACTGTAACGTGTTCAGCGGCTTTTTAGACTCCCTAGCAAAGAAGTAATTCTCTAATTTCAAGTCGTATTTATGCTCTCTCCCTCACATCCTATTCTTACTACTGAGATTCCAGAATCTCAGAAGAGCACTGTGGTAAAAATTAGCACCTAAAAAAAGCAAAGTAAAACAATGTATCTCAGGGATTTGGGATTAGGGGAAATCGAGCTAAATTTTTAGGCGTTCCCAAGGACAAGGACAGATAACTGTTACATATTCTCCCAGGAGATCGTTGTCAGTTTAAGCGTTTGAATAAAAATGTCATGATGTGTTGTTTCGAAAGTCTAATGTCGGGGCTGGCCAGGTGGCTCAGTGGTTAAGAGCACTGACTGCTCTTGCAGAGGACCCAGGTTCAATTCCCAGCACTCACATGACAGAGGGGAATCTAACGCCCTCTGACCTGCGCCAGCAGTGCATAACACGTGTGCACTTACACACACATGTAGGCAATACACTCATACACATAAAAATGTTAAAATACATTTAGCCCGGCGTGGTGGCACATGCCTTTAATCCCAGTACTTGGGAGGCAGAGGCAGGCGGATCTTTGTGAGTGGAGGCCAGCCTGGTCTACATAGCGAGTTTCAGGGGTTACAGAGAGACCCTGTCTCAAAAAGACAAAAAAAAATTTTTTTTTAAAACAATCTATTGTGGTGAAGTGTAGGGCATGTGGTTTTGCCCCCAGTGGATTGTAATGAAAAGCCTTGGAGGAATTTAATTTAGTTCTACAGTAGTAATCCTTCCCGGACTGAGACTGCTGCCCAGAACCCTGCCAGGGGTTCCTGCCACATTCCAATATAGACGGCTTTGAAAAAAATTCTCACTGATAACACTATCCAGGAAGATTTTTACTACATCTACAAATAGATCCTTAACACTGAAGAAATGGGTTAATTTTAACTCAGAATATTCTTGGAAAAGAACATAGCTAAAAGCACTTCACCTCCGACTGCTGCATTTAAGAGGTGATGTCCTCTGTTTTCTGTTCCTGTTGTCCTTGTTTTGTTTTGTTTTTTAATTTTTTATTTTTATGTGTATATGTTTCGCCTGCATGTATTTAAGTGCACCATATGCATGCAATGCCCACAGAGGCCAGAAAAGGGCATCAGATCCCCAGGAACAACAGTAAAACAAAAAATACTCCTGGGATAAAAGCCTATCTTGCAATTTCCCTTTCGTGGGAAATTTCCCTTTTGTTCTCCTTCAAGTTGGACTCTTCAGTAGACTAGTAACACAAGTAGCTGCCCAGGCCAGAACCCAGGCCAGGTTCCCACTTCCGAGACTGATTAGTACATGAAAAGGCAGGCACTTAGTAGAACGCTATTTTAAGCAACACCTGCAGAATATCACTGAATCCAGCACTAAAGACAATAGAGAAATTTCCAGCAACTAGCATTAATGTTGTATTCCAAAGCCTCCCTTTAAAACAGAACAAGGAATAAACAATAATTAGGCATGTTCTGAATCACAATCTCTACTGTGATTTACCATTCTTTTTCCTTTTTGGGGGGACAGGGTCTCCCTGTAGCCCCAGCTGACCTGGAACTCCCTATTGTAGACCAGGCTGGCCTTGACCTCATGGAGCTCCGCCTGCCTCTGCCTCCAGAGTACTGGGACTAAAGGTGTGTGCCACCACACCTGGCTTCTATCATTTTAAGGGAAGAAAAAACTTGAATTTTTTTTTTTTTTTTTTTGAGACAGGATCTCATACAGCAGTCCAGATTGACATTGAACTTGCGGCAATCCTCCTGCCTCCACACATTTCTACCTTTGAATTTTTTAAAAAGCATTAAGACAAACAAAAATCACACAAACTTCATACATATGCCTTAAATTTATAAAATACATTCCAGAATTGTCTACAAATGAAACATGTTAAAGATCACCCAAAACTGAGAATTAAAAAAAAAAATCTATGGTTTGTTTCAAGATAAACAAGAATTTCAAACATATTTGTATTTATACTATCAGAAGATTCTGAAGAGCCAGGCATGGTGGTAGTGTAGGTCTATAATCCCAGCACAGGCAGGCTGATATCTATGAGATCAAGGCCAGCCTGGTCTACATTGTGAATTCCAGGTTATCTAGGGCTACAAGGAGAAACTGTCTCAGAAACAAAGAACAAAAAAGATTCTGAAGAGAAACAATATAGTACAAATGGAATTTGTGCTCATTTTAGAAAAACCAATGTACATACTATGGTTTTATAATCACTTTATAGAGAATACTTGCTTCAGCTATAGGCAGTATAGTCCTGGTTCAATTACAATTCCAAAAAGAAATCTGAGCCAATCCAGAATTTTTTGCTTCTTGGAAAAAGTTTACATAGAAGAGTTTTCTTCAAAGCAGCCAATGGTATTGCTGGAGAGTAAATGTCAAACACTGAAACTAATAATTATCACAAATCTTCAATTTATTTGAAGCAATTTCAGTTTCAAAAACTTTTAAGTTACAGCAGTCACGGGAAAAAAAAAGAGAAGTGTCAAAAAACAGTAAAAGATTGGGAGTACTGTGTTCCTTTGTTAATTTTTAACACTGTCATGGCTTTATTTAAAACACTGCACAAAGTATTATTAACTTTGAAGTTTTTAAGGAGAAATTCTTAAGGAACTTAACTCACTATATACATACCACCATACAAAGAGCATTAAAACAGGATCCAAAACTTCTAAACATAAAACCCACCCTTTATTTGCATGAATATACTACCCAACAAAGCTAAGTAAATCTTGAAAGTTATCTGGAGGCTCTATGTGTTGTTTTTCAAACCAAAGAACTCTAATTTTCATTACACAATCTATGATTGATTTTAAAAAGTCAATATACAGATTTCCTTTTAAAAATAAGCATTTTTTTTCAATCTGGCATAGTGTGCAATGAGAACTTAGGGACTAAAAGCAGGCATTCCAATTGTTAAAATTGGGAGAAAAACATTAGTTCTTTAGAGATTCTAGTACTTCCACTAAATTTATTACAAGTGTTTTATTTCATTCAGTTATGCAAACATTTTTAGTTTCTCTACAAATGACTCATATTTTTTGTTTTAAAATACCAGATCATTTGCCTTGAACATGGAGCCTCCACAACAAAAAGGGAGATGCGTTTGTCTACCCTTTCTATTTATTTAGTAGCCATACAAGCAAGCACATATTACTTACCCCAAATGTTTTTTCTATTTTAAGACACCACCTGAAATAATCTCAATTTTAATATTTAGTTTTCAAACAGTTCTCCAACTGCCTACTATGTTCCAATCAAATGCTATATCTAATAATGCTTTAAAACTACAGGAAGAACAATTAAAGGTTCCACTTAGAATATATTCAACAGCAGCAATCGCAATCGTTCTGAGCAGACATACCTTAGTGCTGCTGTTTCTCTGTCCTATTAATACAATGCTATGTACTATCAACAAGAAAGACACATATCTCCTCATACTATATCAATACTCATATTGTGATCCCAAAAAATATTCCATTTCTAACACTTGTTTAAAACAAACAGATCTGCCGGGCATGGTGGCGCACACCTAGGCAACAGAGGCAGGGGGATCATTGTGAATTCAAAGCTAGCCTGGTCTACATAGCGAGTCCCAAATCAGCTGGGGCTACAGGGAGACCTTCTCAAAGACACCAAAAAAAAAAAAAAGAAGAAGAAGACAGATCCAAAAAAGTAGGTGACACTTAAGGCAAAGTTCTCTGCGGACCCACAACTTTGCCAGCTGTCTTTGGTAGGAAAGAGAAGCAGGAATGGAGAAATGGCTGCGAAGAGCTCACAGCCCTCCTAAAGAACACACGACTGCTGGCCAGCATGATCCACAGCCTCAACACATGTTCCATGCATGACTCTGACCTTACATAAGCAACTTTTCCTTCAAAAATAAAATCTTTTCAGTCACCATAAAAGCCTGGAGCTGTATCACTGAACATTCTGAGCTTCCCCAAACCCATGAACTATACTAAATAGAACCTTTAGTATTCTGTGCCTACTGTCCAACTTACTTATATAACGAAAAAGCCACTCCCAAAATATTATCCCCACCCCCAAAACATTACCTGCAAACTAAAGACTTCTGGATCACCTCTAAAATATTAATCACCTTTATCATTCAAGAGACTATTGTCATTTCATATTATAGCTGACTATAATTTGTTAATTTATAAATAACTTTAAAACATCATGAATGAAATGCACCAAACTACACCTGTGTAAAAGCAATCATGTTTTAATTATGGGATAAAAATGTCTAATACAGTAAGCATGGATTAGAAAAATTAAGATTTGAAATACAATGCTAGAGAATTTCACAACAGGATACATGAAAATTCTTTTCTACTTACATTATGATTAGCAGACTAGTAAATCTTAATCGGAATGATAAGGCAAAAATAGCAAAACCACACTTTTCCTATAAAAAGTTACACAGTATCTTTTGAGGGACAGCTATCATACAGGAAGGAACAGAGATGTGACACTCTACTGCACGCCAGCAGCGCCAGGGAATCTGAGCTGAAAGGGGTCTAGTCATCTTCTTCCTCTCCATCATCCTCAGCATCTCGTTTCCTTTTCTCTCCCCGAAGACCTTCTTCATCTGAAAGAAGTAAATGTATAAAATACCTAATTTTCCAAATGAGTATTTGTTAAGTTGCTAAGGTTTCTTTTTTTTTTTTTTGGTCTTTTTGAGACAGGCTCTCCCTGTATCCCCAGCTGGCCTAGAACTCACTATATAAACCAGGTTGGCCTTGAACTCAGAGATATCCACCTGCCTCTGCCTCCCAAATGCTGGGATTAAAGGTGTCTGTCACCACGCCCAGCTAAGTTACAAAGTTTCTATTTTTATTTATTTTTTTTTTATCTTTTTGAGACAGGGTCTCCCAGTAGCTCCAGCTAGCCTGGAACTCACTATGTAGACCAGGCTGGCTTCAAACTCCCAGAGATCCACCTGCCTCTGCCTCCCAAATGCTGGGATTAAAGGCGTGCACCACATTTTTAATCATACTGTTTCATAGTGAAATCTCTTTCAATGTCAGTGTATAAACAGACTTCATAGAAGACTCAGAAATCTGTAAATAATGACAGTTTTCTATGCACTCTGTGGGCAGATCACGAAGTACAGGTCAGAAAACTAAGAGACAACAAAGCAATTCTTAATTTAAAACATTATTTTGAAGGCTGGCATGGTGGCACACGCCTTTAATCCCAGCACTTGGAAGGCAGAGGCAGGGGGGTCTCTGTGAGATCCAGGCCCGTTGGGGCTACATAGTGAGTTCCAGGCCAACTGGGACTGGGAGACCCTGTCTCAAAAACACCAAAAAAAAAAAAAAAAAAAAAAAAAGATTATTTTGAAAGACCTAGATAAAGAGAACTTAAGAGCAAATGTGAAAAGGTATTATCTGCCTGGGAGTGCTAATAATTCTCATGATAGACTCACTCTGTAACAATCCATGCAACATAGCTGTATCTTTAGAGTTTGTTTGTAGTTAATGTAACTCACCCTCTTCCTCCTCTTCCTCCTCTTCCTCCCCTTCATCAACATAATCATCATCATCTTCTTCATCCTTCAAATTAAAAATATTCAATTTGAGAATAAATGAATGATGACATAGGTTTATCACTGTTTAATGCATCTCAGCAAGAGCAAAGAAATTATAGTTACACTATGTTCTGAAAAGGACAGTTTCTGCCTACTTTATTAATTTATTTACTTATTTTTAATTTATTTGAGACAGGGTCTCCCTATAGTCCCAGCTGGTCTGCTAGGCCAGAGATCTGCCTGCCTCTGCTTCCTGGGTGCTGGGATTAAAAGCCTGTGCCACCACAACCAGCTCCTACTTTATTTTTTTTTTAATTTTATTTACTATTTTTATTTTATGTGTATGAGTGTATTGCCTGCACGTATGTGAGTGCACCTCTGTCGTGCAATGCTAAGGAGATCAGAAGAGGGCTTTGGAACTGGAGTTAAGGACGGTTCGTAGCCACCATTTGGGTGCTGAGAATCAAACTCTGGTCTTCTGCAAGGGAAGTCAGTGCTCTTAACTGCTAAGCCATCTCTCCTACTTTTTTTTTTTTCAGATACAGTTGCCTTTAATCATTTCCCGAAATGACATTCCACTCCACATACATTAGCTTTTTACTTAAAACAAGAAACAGCTCTCCTTTCTCTAGATTAGGTGCAAAGTAAAGCAACTTCAATAGAAAAATTTGCTACGATGTCATTTTAGAAAGGTTTATTCTTTAAAATGTCCAAAATGTGCTTAAAAGATGTCCAAATCGTGATGATGGTCCACCTCAATGGCTTCCTCAGCATCCACCCTGGCGTCCCCATTTCCTTCCTGAGGTTCATCGGTGGAAGCCAGGGCCTCATTTGTGTCACTTGCAAAAGTTTCTCGTGATGTATCATCGTCCTCCTGAAAACTGAGACTTTTAATAGTTTGTTTCATTTTTTTCCCTAATAGCTGTGTTGTTTTTCTAGCAGCTTTTTTATTTTCATACTCCTTTTGAATTTCAATGTAGAAAATGTCCTTAATCTGTTCTTCGCTGATACTAGGAGTGTTTTTCAGGAGATTCAGAAAGAACCCACCTGGTGTTCTTCTTCGACTACGGTTCATTCTGAAAAGACTACCATTCTGTTCAACTTCACCAGTTTCCTTCAGAAGTTCAGTGGCTTTTTTGTTCCCAATTATCCTCACTACTCGGGCTATCAGACCTTTCTTTGGTTCTTGTAACCTGAAAGAAATCTTATCAGCCACTTTCTCTTGAGAATCTTATGTGATCTCATACCGTCTTTTATAGTTCATTTCTAGCCTGTCCCCTAGTCTGTCTTTGACAGGCCTTTTCTGTTTGAGATGGCCCTGCCCATTGTCTTCTTCCTTCGACCCTGGTTTTTTGCCACCCTGTATAGTCATCTAGCTCTTTGTCTAGTTCTTTTGTACACTCTTGAGATTCCCTCCTCTTTCTTAGAGCAAGTAACTGTAGGTCCCAGATTGCCGGTTTCTGTCAATGGTGCCCTCCATTCCCAAGATGCCAAGTTCAGTGGCCACTGCATCCTGACTCTGTTCCTGCAGCACAGCACCCCATATGTTGTTGTTCACCTTCTTTCCTCCAGCAACAGCTGTTTTCTGACTGCTCTGGCCAAACTGAAAAGGCTCTCCTTTGGGAGGAGGATTAAGACATTTCTGTCATTTCCGTTTCCAAAGAGAGCTAATCTTCATCTGAATTGGAAAAACTCTCTTCACTTGAATCCACGCTTTTAACAATCCGGTAATGTGACACTGGTACACATACTGTCGCAGTACTCTGGAAAGCTCTCAGCACACTGTCCCCACCTAGCACTTTCGGCACTGGCAGTGGTCTGTCGCTGGGTACGACTGTCATGTAGGAATCGGAGCTGGAAAGTTGCCCGTCTTCCGTATCGCCAGCTTCCAGCACCATCTTCTCGTGCACAGCGCTTCCGGAGCCCTCTCCTACTTTATTTTTAAACCTAATTAAGCATCTAGTTTTTGTTGTCTCTCACTTTTTTTCTTCCATTCTTTGAGATACAGGATCTCACTATACAGTACTAGTTGGCCTGGAACTTGTAGACCAAGCTAGCCTCAAACACAGAGATTAACCTGCCTCTGCCTCCTGAGTACTGGGTTTAAAGACATGCACCACCATGTCCAGCTTCATCTTTTTTTTTTTTTTTTTTTAATGAACCTCCGTTATATTTCACAGAGATCCACAACTAGTCAAGATGCACATAGTAAGAGACTGTGGACTACTCAGCCCTAAATAGACTTCTACATCACACGGCCTCCTCCCAAGGCAGAAAGCCAAAGGTAGTGGATGATGACAAGGGGCGTGTTTTCCCAACACAAGAGAACAGTTCCACATACAAACTCATAGGTGTTGTGTTCCCCAGGGGTTCTAGTTCCTCCAAGGGGCAGGGCCTGCTGTGGAGAGTTAACCGAGGAAGTATGGCGCCATACTCAAGGACAGAATGGCCTGGCATTTATGCACCTGGGGCAAGACTGCTGGCCCCTGAGGCATGGGCGAAAGCTAGCGGTCACTATGGGCATGCTGCGGGATCTGATATGGCAGGCTCTGAGCCACGCTTAGAGCTAGGCATTGGGTGTTTGTTTTAAGTCACTACCCCCCACCACAATGATAATAATAAATGTACATTAAGATATGTCATATGGTTTACCTGATAGCACAAGAAACCCAGAGAGAACTCTGGTGATAAGTTGTGACAGCATGGACAAGACCTAGGAGTTCAAGCCAGATGAAATCCACCATGGAGAGAGGAAGTGGGTGCAGTCCCACCCCTAGATGAGGATGCTAGGAAAGGGAGAGTTGGTTTTCTTTAAGGATGTGGCCCCTGGTAGGTGGACTACACTCCAGTGATGGCCACACACCCAAGAGTATATGGGCAGCACAACTGGATTCAATGCATTAAAAAATCCTTATTTAAAAAAAAAAAAAAAAAGTTGAGTGGGTAGAAAAGTGGGGGTGGATCTGGGAGGAATCGGGGAAAGGGGATTGAATATGATCTGATCAAAATACATTTATGAAATTCTTGAAGACAAAAAAAAAAAACCTATGCTTCAGACCACCACTATTCAAAAGGACTTTCTCCGGGGCTGGAAAGATGGCTCCGCAGTTAAGAACATGGGCTGCTCTGGCAGAGGACCCAGGTTCGATTCCTAGCAGCCATGTGGCAGCTGACAACTGTCCATAACTCCAGTTCCTGGGGATCCGACACCCTCTTCTGACCTCCATAGACATTGCACAACACGAGTGCACTTACATACATGCAGGCAATACACTCATACACATAAAATAAAAATATTTTTTTTAAAAAAACTTTCTCCAACTATGCAAACATTCTCTGTGCTGTACACTACCACAACTACCAGTCAGTCACACATGGCTAGGGAGCACTTGAAATGCAATCAGCATAAATGAGGGATTGAATTTTTAGTTCTAATTATAATTGTTTGCTCAAGATGGTCTCGCTCTGCAGCCTAGGCTAACCTCTAATTTACAACTCTACTGGCTCTGCTTTCCAAGTGCTAGGATTTTCAGGCATGCACCAAACCACTATGTCCAGCTTGTTTAAACATGCCTAGTAGCTAATATATCAGACAGTAATTTTACTTTTTTTATTTTTTTGAGACAGGGTCTCCCTATAGCCCCAGCTGAGCCGGGAGGCCTATATAGCCCAGGCTCGCCTTGAACTCACAGAGATCACTCTGCCTCTGCTTCCCCAGTGCTGGGATTAAAGGCGTGTGTCTCCACATCCCACTATAATCTTACTATTAATATATATATATATATATATATATATATAATATATATATATATATTGCTGAGAGAACAGGAGATTGTTTTTGTCCTTTCTCTAATTACTTTGTATTGTTGTTCTTCTCCCTCCCTTTAGACCTCTTCCTCTCCAGATCTCTGTGAGTTCAAAGCCGGCCTGGTCTACATAGTGAGTTCCAGGCCAGCTGGAGCTACAGGGAGACCCTGTCTCTAAAAGCAGAGCAAAACCTAGGCATTCTTGAACCAAAAATCTGAAGTAAATGCTCCAAACTCTGAAATCATTTGAGCATCAACACACCACCAAAAGTAGAGAATTCCATAGCTGACCTCACTTGCACCTAGGTTCAAACTGTAAGTATATTAAAAATGTAGTATAAGGGCCAGTGAGATGGCTCAGTGGGTAAGGTGCTTGCCACCAAGCCTGAGGACCTGAGTTAGATCCCCAGGTGGGTATGGTGGAAGAAGAGAACTAACATCTGCAGGGTAGCTTCTGACCTCTACACATGCTGTGGCACAGCCCCATAAATGTAATTTTTAAATAAGGTATAAAATCACCTTCAGACTATGTGCATATGAAACTTTAGTAAATTTCACATTCAGACTTGGACACCATCTTTAATTTCATTGTATTTATGCAAATATTGTGAAACATGAACAAAAATAAGAAATTTGCAACTTTGGTTTCAATTACTTCCAATAATGGATACTCAACCCATATTTATCTGCACGCCTTTAATCCCAGCACTTGGGAGGCACAGGCAGGCAGATCTCTGTGAGTTCAAGGCCAGCCTGGTCTACATAGTGAGTTCCAGGACAACTGAGGCTAAAGGGAGACCCTGTCTCAAAAAGACCAAAAAATAAATAAATAAATAAATAAATAAATAAATAAATAAAAACTTTTAAATTCCATTACACCTAAAAATCTATATAACAAAATAGCAGATGTCAATAAAAATAAAATCACAGCAAAATGATCTTGATGGAATCAAACCAAGTCCCCCCAGACCAAAAGAAGAATATTCTGGGAAACTGTACAAGGAAGTAAGATGTAAATAATTTTAACTGCTGTGAAAGAGCAGACCTTTTCATGCTCCGTGCACAAGATGGAAATCACCCAAAACTTCCCCCTCCCACTTCTGCCACTTCTGCCGCTTACCTGAAACTACCCCCGCCCCCACTTCTGCCACTTGTGGCTTGTGGTTTTTGCCTTTAAAAGAAGCCTGTAAGCTGAGCTCTGGGCTGCTGCTCTCTCTCTCTCTGAGGCAGGAGCCCGTCTGTGCAAACGATTAAATCCTCTTGCTTGTTGCATCTCCTGGTCTGAGGACTGAGTTATTGGGGTGCAACCTTCCGTGGACGTTGGGTACCCCAGACTGGGGGACCCAACATTTGGGGGCTCGTCCGGGATTTGGTTGCCCCCAGACCCATTTCCTCAGATCAGCAGGAGGTAAGGACGTCTTGTAGTTTGTCTTGGTCTTAATGTCTGTAAGTCATTTCCTGTTCTGGGAACATTCCATCTGAACATTTGTGCCTGTGCAGGACCTGTAAGTCTGTATTCTGGAAACCAGTGGGAGCGGCAGACGTGCCCAGAGGCCCCTGGTTCTGACACTCTGGCCTTAAGGACCAGAGTGGTCTGGAGTGGGGAAGATGGCGTAGGGAGCTTGGCTTGGCTGCTCCCCTCCCACTCTGTACTTTCAGTTCTTGAGTTAAGGAGCACACGCCAAGGAATTCTCTGTTCTGTGTATTGTCTGTGTCTGTGTTCAGGGATCCCAAAAGTGAGAACGGT
Source organism: Nannospalax galili (assembly GCF_000622305.1). NCBI lineage: Eukaryota > Metazoa > Chordata > Mammalia > Rodentia > Spalacidae > Nannospalax > Nannospalax galili. Next base: position 644,593 of record NW_008347230.1, read on the forward strand.
GGGTGCAGCGTGTGTCTGAATGAAAGAAGGACCGGTCCACACAAATGTGATTCAGTGTGACATGTGTGTGCTTGAAGGTTATATTAATATCTTAAAAAAGAG
>NW_008347230.1:644801-645588 GCF_000622305.1 Nannospalax galili
AATTGAGGTTTTCTGGTCAGAGCTACTCCCTGATGTAAGCCAAAGGCTCTTAGCCCTCTTAGCGGATCCTGACTGCCCGCACAGGTGGAGACAAGACGGCTTTTCTGTATCTCCCTCTCCTCTCCGTTCCTCTCTCTCTGGCCACTGAAAAAGCCCCGCAGGCACGGGTCGAGCAAATAAGAGCCATAGGGCGCTTGCCGCTAAAAGACTCCCGTGGAAGGATAAGGGGGTCCCAGGCGTGAATCCCAGATAAATTCACGTCCCCCACAGAAGAAAAACTGGGCAATGTTAGGTACTCGTCCATAAGCACGCCCACTGGTCATTATTATTTGGAGTGGCATATTCTCTCTCTCTTTCTTTCTTTCCTTCTTACTCTCCCCCTCTCCTGTGACCTCCACTATGGGTCAATCGCTAACTACCCCTTTAAGCTTAACTCTGGAACACTGGAAGGAGGTCGTGGTACGGGTCCACAACTTATCATTGGAGGTCCAAAAGAAAAAGTGGTTGACCCAGGACCACACGGACATCCGGACCAGGTGGCCTACATAGTCACCTGGGAAGACTTAGCCCAGAACCCCACATCTTGGGCACGGCTGTTCCTACCTCCTAGGGGAACTGGAGAGACTGACCAGGGGCCTCCTACCCCTTCTGCTCCCCTGAGTCTTACTTCTTCCCTCCTGCCCCTTCAGTCTGCCCCTGAGAAGAAGTAAAAGCCAGTCCTCCCCGAGGACCAAGCTTCCCTAACCCTCCTTGATCCTCCACCTCCCTATCCACCTGCACAGGCACC
>NW_008347230.1:646499-661186 GCF_000622305.1 Nannospalax galili
CCATACCCTCTTCTTGGGAGAGATTTACTCTCTAAGCTGGGAGCCTACATCCACTTCACTACAAAGGGAGCTACTGTAAAAGGAAAGGATGGAGCTCCACTACAGGTATTAACCTTGCGGCTGGAAGATGAATATCGGTTATATGAGGGACCGATAGCAAAAATTCCTGGTATATCTGATTGGCTAAATGAAATCCCCTTGGCATGGGCCGAGACAGGAGGCCCAGGACTAGCATACAACCAGCCTCCAATAGTGGTTACACTAAAACCATCTGTAACTCTGGTTTCAATCAAACAATACCCTATGAGCAAAGAGGCCCGAGAGGGAATCAGGCCCCACATTCAAAGACTTTTACAAACGGGCATACTTCGCCCCTGCCAATCCCCTTGGAACACTCCACTGCTCCCCATGAAAAAGCCAGGAACAAATGACTATGACCGGTCCAAGACTTAAGAGAAGTCAAACGGATGATAGAAGACATCCATCCCACTGTTCCTAATCCCTATAATCTCCTGAGTTCTTTACCTCCCAGTCACTGTATACTGTATACCGTATACTGTACTTGACCTAAAGGATGCATTCTTCTGCCTGAGGCTGAGCCTGGTTAGCCAGCCCATCTTCGCTTTTGAATGAAAGGACCCTGAAGCTGGAATATCGGGACAACTAACCTGGAGGCGACTTCCCCAAGGATTCAAGAACTCCCCTACTCTGTTTGATGAAGCTTTACATCATGACCTGGCTGACTTTCGGGTAAGAAACCCACAGATTAGGCTCCTCCAGTATGTAGATGACTTCCTCTTAGCAGCCGAGACGGAAGCTGGCTGTTTGAAAGGTACGGAGGCTCTCCTATTGAGACTGGGGGAGCTTGGATACCGAGCCTCGGCAAAGAAAGCCCAGATCTGCCTACAGCAGGTAAACTACTTGGGCTACCGGCTGGAGGGAGGGCAACGATGGCTAACGGAAAGTAAAAAAACAAGCGGTAGCCTCTATTCCCCCACCTACATCAGCCAGAGGACTCAGAGAATTTTTGGGAAGCGCAGGATTCTGTAGACTATGGATACCGGGCTTCGCCGAGATAGCAGCTCCTCTATACCCTTTAACAAAGGATGGGACCCCTTTTGCCTGGACAGAAAAACACCAAAAAAACTTCCGACAAAATAAAAAAAAAAAAAAACGCTGCTGACGGCTCCAGCGTTAAGATTGCCAGCTCTGACAAAACCTTTTCATCCTATACATAAATAAAAATAATGAGATAAAAAAGATGCTCTTTTCACCTACACTGAGCAGGATCTGGAACTCGTTCAGAGGCTCAATGCTACTTTGGACCCAGAATCTAAAATGTGAAAATATCAGAATCAAATCATATTGCCCCGAAAGGCGGCCCTTGAGTTAATCTCCCAACTCCACCAGTGGACGCTGAAAGACATTTTCCCTCGATTTGGGCTGCCTAAGGTAATTGGGTCTGATAATGGCCCAGCCTTCATCTCCCAGGTAAGTCAGGGAATGGCCAAAGCACTGGGGATTAATTAGAAATTACATTGTGCTTACAGACCCCAGAGTTCAGGACAGGTAGAGAGAATACATAAAACTATTAAAGAGACCTTAACCAAATTAGCTTTAGAGACTGGCACTGAAGACTGGGTGCAGCTCCTACCTCTAGCTCTATTTTGAGCTAGAAATACTCCTGCTATACATGGTCTAACCCCCTACGAAATTCTTTTTGGAGGGCCACCTCCTGTTCTCAATGTAACTTTGTCCCCCTTGCCCTCTTCCTTTGAAAACCCCAGCTTGAAAACAAGACTCCAAGCCCTTCAGATCATCCAGAACCAGGTTTGGAAGCTTTTGGCTGCTGTCTACCAGCCTGGGAGTCCACGAACACCTCACTCCTACCAAATTAGAGATCAGGTGTACGTGAGAAGACACAATGTAAAGACTCTTAAACCACGATGGAAAGGACCCTACATAGTTCTCCTGACTATGCCCACAACCCTCAAAGTCCTAAACACATGAACCACTCCGACTGGGAATTAGTCGCTATCATCATCATCTCTGTAGCCTTGATCATCCTTGTTGCCATCATCACATTGGTACTCACTGACCTTGCTTAAAAGCTATAACACAACTTCTTATAATGCAGCTGATTCTACTTCTCGGAGAGATCTGCCTGCTCCTGACAGCGAGATGCTTGCCGGTTTATTCAGCTCCACAGTACAATTCTCATGTGCCTATGCAACTGACATGGATGGTGAAAAATCCTGAGACGGGCCATACACTTCGGCTCACCAACTCCACAAGACCAAAAAGATAAACCAGTAACCTTAAACATTCCAGTCTTAAACTTTTCTGCAGCCGATCAGACTAAAATTAGCCATCCAGATGCCACGAGTCCGATGCTGCAGGTGTTACAACAGTCATTTTTGTTCCTTAATGCCACTAGACCTAAAATCACTCTAGCTTGTTTGCTCTGCTAAACCCATAGATTTTATGATTAAAATCTTGCCATAAGAAAAGGGGGGAATGATGAAATCAAACTAAAGCCCCCCCCCAGGTCAAAGTGGACTCAAACCAAGTCCCCCAGATCAAAGAAGAATATTTTGGGAAGCTGTACAAGGAAGTAAGATGTAAAATTCTAACTGCTGAGAAAAAGCTGACCTTTTCATGCTCCGTGCACAAGCTGAAAATCATCTGAAACTTCCCCCTCCCACTATTGCCGCTCCCCCTCCCACTTCTACCGCTTGTGGTTTGTGGTTTTTGCCTTTAAAAGAAGTCTGTAAGCTGAGCTCTGGGCTGCTGCTCTCTCGAGTGAGGCAGGAGCCCGTCTGCGCAAACGATTAAATCCTCTTGCTTGCTGCATCTCCTGGTCTGAGGACTGAGTTATTGGGGTGCGGCCTCCCGTGGACGTTGGGTACCCCAGGCTGGGGGGTCCTACAATCTACCCCTCGTGACCAGAACATTAACAAAATACAACCATTCTTCCACTGTGCAATACGGCTCTACATCAAGAAGGCCAACCATTTGCTCTTCTGTGCCTTTACCTCTCATCTCGCTGGGCCATAATCACTTTTTTTGTTGTTGTTGTTTTGAAGACAGGGTCTAATTATGTTGCCCAGTCTGGTTTCTAGCTCACTACACAGCTCAAGATGACCATGAATTTACCATCCTCCTGCTTCTGCCTCCCAAACACTGGGATTACAGCTTATAGGCATGTACTACCATGGCCCATTATTATCACTTTTTCTGTATATGTGCACCCAAGAGAGCATGTGTATAGATAGCCAGGTGTGGTGGTGCACACCTTTAATCCCAACACTTGGGAGGCAGAGGCCAGCCTGGCCTACCTAGAGAGTTCCAGGTCATCTGGGGCTACTGACTGCTCTTGCAGAGGACCCAGGTTCGATTTCCAGCCCCCACATGCAGCTATGAACTGTCCTTAAATGTTCCAAGGGAATCTGAAGCCCTCTTCTGACCTCTAAGGCATTGCACAACACTGGTGCACGCACATACATTCAGGCAATACACTCATACACATGAAAATAAATTTTTTTTTTTAATCATCATTTAGCCAGGTGTGGTGATGTGCGCCTTTAATCCCAGCCCTCGGGAGGCAGAGGCAGGCAGATCTCCGTGAGTTCAAGGCCAGCCTGGTCTCAAGCCTACACTAAAAGTCACACCGTTTTGCCCCCCCCTTTTAAAAAAAAAAAAAAAAAAAAAAAAAAAAAAAAAAATCATCATTTGGATAGTATCTCTCAATAAAACCTTAGCTTTTGCCAGCTGCTCTTACAGAGGACCTGGGTTCAGCTCTCAGCACCCACATGGTGGCTAACAACCAAATTCCCTCTTCTAATCTCTTCAGGCACTGCATAATACAGGTACACTTACATACATGCAGGTAAAATACTCATACACATAAAACAAAAATCAATCAATAAACAAAAAGATTAGTCTTTACCTTATTAGTGGGAAATGGTTCTTGATTTGTGTATGAATAGAACAAGGGCATAATCCCCAATCTTCCTAAATAAAGTCCTTTTATACATATTAATTCCTTGCCTCAGAACAGCTAAAATAGGAATATAAGAGGAAAAAAACCACCCCAAACAAGCAAACAAACAAAAACCCAGCTATAGCTCAGTTGGTAGAGTGCTTGCTTGCCTAGCATACGTGAAGCCCTGGGTTAGATCACCAGCACTATAAAGTCAGTGAGGTGATAAATACCTGGAATCCCAGCACTTGTAAGGCTAAGACAAGAGGACCATGAGTTCCAGGGCAACCTGTGCTACATAAGACTGTGTTTCAAAAAGGCAAAAATAAAATGCATAATCAAACATGCTAATTCATTCTGATTTCCTTTTATATATCAGTAGTCTCTAAAGTTTCCCTGGCACTTATATCCTAAAAACAAGGCCTCTTGGTTTGTTTGTTTTTTGTTTTGAGACAAGGTTACTATGTAGCTCAGGCTCTCCTGGAACTCACTAGGTAGCCTAAGGTATCTCTGAGCTCTTGTGATCCTCCTGTCTCACAGAGTACTGGGATCATAGGCATGAGTCACTACACCCAAGATTTCATTCTGAATACCCAAGCTATCTCATTCAGAATGAAGATACTTTCTGGCCCCTGTTACCCCTACACTAACTTAATGTTGTATGCATTTCAGAAATTTTTGCTGTTAATATTTCCCAATATTCAACAGAATGATAAACTTAAATGATAAGTCATTTTATAGTTAATTCAAAGTAACTTCAAAGCAGGAACAGTGGTGCCTATCTGTATAATCCCAGCATTCAGGAGGCTGAGATAACAGGACTACCCCAAATTCAATACCAGCCTGGAGTATGAGTCTAAGGCCAGCCTAGGCTACTGAATAAAACCCTTGTCTCAATCCCTACCCCCCAAAATGTAACTTTTAAACTAATTACTACTTAAATTTAAGGAAGAATTATTGGAAGAGGTAAATAAAACACCAAATACAAAAAACAAAGAAACTCCATAAGATTCTTATTTTACTAAATAAATACCAATGTAAGAGAGAAAGTCGTATAAACTAAATAGGCTTTCTCTATAAATACTTTAAAATTTCTGTTCTTCATTATAGTCTAGTTTCTGATTCACTAAGGCCCCAAACAAGTCTATCTGTATTTCTGTACACATTTCACATTTAAAATAGAATCAGGAAAAAAAAAAACTATCATTGTTCAGACATTATTTACCTAACCAATATAAAAGTAACTAGGAAAACAACAACTGGTCTAAGAGATTTGTGTATATGTATGCACATATCCATGTGTCTATTTTTCTACATCTGTATGTATGCATGCATGTGTAGTACTGAGGATTGAACCCAAGGCCTTGCACTTGTCAGACAAGTGTTCCATCACTGAGCTATGTCCCCAGTCTTGAAATATTTTTAAAAGAAACTATTATTTTAAATTATGCATTATGAAAATAAACCTTGTTGGGTGTGGTGGTACACACCTTAAATCCCAGCACTCAGGAGGCAGAGGCAGGTGAATCTCTGTGAGTTAGAGGCCAGCCTGGTCTACATAACAAGTTCCAAGCCACCAGGGGATATAGGGAGACCCTATCTCAAAAATAAAGAAAATAAACTTCGATTTGACATTAGGAAAAATATCTTCTCTAACTTCACAGGAGCTAAAGATCATCTATTCTAGGTGCCCTTCACTGTACTAGATACTAGGTGCAAATATTAATGGCCCCTCCATGTAAAGAGCTCGTCACCTAAAAAGCAGTCACTTAAGTTTGTACAAAACCACCCACAGGTAACAGAAGCCTAATCAAGGTTTAAAGGCAGCAGAGAAAGCTTGGTATGGTGGCTCAGGTCTATAATCCCAACACACAGAAGGCTAAGGTAGTTGGATTGCCACAAGTTCAAGGACAGTCTGGGTTACAGAGTGAGACCCTATCTCAGTTTAAAAAAAAAAAAGGTATAACAGAGGAAGGACAGATTATCTTAAAAAATTATAGAAAATGCCTGGGCTGGAGAGATGGCTCAAACGGTTAAGAACACAGACTGTTATTGTAGAAGACCCAGATTCAAATCCCAGCACCCACATGGCAGCTAACACCCATCCATGATCCCAGTTCCAGGGGATCTGACACCCTCTTCTGTCTTCTTTGGGCATTGCATAGGGGTGTTCTTACACACATGCAGGCATAACAGCCATACACATAAAATAAAAATAAATAATAAATAAATAAATAATAGATAATGTCAATAAGGAGGTAACTCCAGGGCTGAATTTAAGGATAAGAGTTCACAGGCAGGGCTGGAGAGATGGCTCAATGATTAAGAACACTGTTTTTTTCTTGCAGAAGACCCGGGTTCGAATCCCAGGACCTACATAGCAGCTAACAACTCTCCGTAACTCCAGTTGCAGGGGATCCGACGGCCTCTTCTGTCCTCCTCGGGCATTGTATGACACAGGTGCACTTACCTACAGGCAGGCAATACATGCATACACATTAAAAATTTTTAAAAAAGAATTTACAAGGCATGAGCCAATGAGATGGCTCAGCTGGTAAAGCATTTGCCACAAACCTGACAACCTGAGTTCAATTCCCAGAACTCATGTAAAGATGAAAGGAGAGAACCAACTTCACAAAGTTGTTTTCTGACCTCCACACACTTCAAATACATGCACACACTAATAATAATACTCAATTAATTTTAAAAATTTTTAAGAGATCACAAAGGAGCCGGAACTAGGAAGGCAGAGACAGGCAGGTCTCTGTGAGTTCCAGGCCACTAGAGCTATAGGGAGACCATCTCAAAAAAAAACAAAAAATTTAAAAATTAAAGATTTTTTAATATTTTATTTATTATTTTTATTTTATGTCTATGTGTGCATTGCCTGCATGGATGCAAAAGCACCCGTGTTGTACAATACCCACAGAGGACAGAAGAGGGTGTTGGATCCCCTGAAACTGGAGTTACAGACAGTTGTTAGCTGCCATGTGGGTGCTGGGATTTGAGCCCAGGTCTTCTACAAGAACAGCCAGTGTTCTTAACTGCTGAGCCATCTCTCCAGCCCCCAAAATTAAAGTTTAAAAAAAAAGAGATCACAAGGCATGATTACACATGTATAGTGGTTACACAAATGTATCCATATGTAAAGTTTCAGAGGTCTACATAAAATTAGTGCACTTTACATGTGTCATAGCACAAACAGAAAAAAAGTTGTAAGAGAGCATAGGAAGAAAGCAGCTTCCACTAAGAGTGAACAGTGTGCATGCCAACGTGAAGGCAAGCAACAGCTGACTGTGACACTTGATACTGAGGGAGATGAGGCAAGGAATAAGTCAGCGTCGTGGACATGTAGATAATGAAGGGCACTGTGTGGCAACAGGGAAACATGAAAGGGCTTCAAGAAGCCAAGTACTATGAGCATATTTGCATTCCACTACACAGGCAGCAGCACTGAGGGTATTCCTAAGCAGTGATAGAAGCAGAGACCATTTAGAAAGCTACTGCAAGAATATAAAGTAGGAGATGACTGGAAGGAGGAAATCTCAGTTCTCTTGAGTGTCCACAATGTGTCAGTCAGGGACTAGGTAAGATACTTTACATATATTATCTTGTTAAATCCTTAAAATATCCAGTAAGGTTGGTATACTCTTGCTTTTATAAATGCAGAAACAGACATTCATAAAATGTTTCCATAATAATAACACTGAAGGCAGAACCGATTTGAAGAACATCCAGGAGCTAAAAATCAACAGGTGTGTATGGCTCTCTGGATACAGTACAGGACATCCAGTTGGAGGCACTCAGAAAAGATCAGCAGATACACACATGCATATTCACAAGTGAGGAAGCAACTCAGATTTCTACACAACTCACATTTTATAGTGCTTAGTCCTATGCGTAAATAATTTTCAGTGCAAATGTAAAGTATCTATACCTGAATTTCTTCTTTCATTAAGTATGAGAGGCCTACTTCCTCTTCTCCCTCTCCTCCCTCTGAGCCTGCTTCATCTTCATCCTCCTCCTCATCTTCCTCTTCCTCCTCTTCAAATCCTTCCAGTGGACCAGCTTCATCTTCTTCCTCATCTTCCTCATCTTCTCCATCTTTAAAAAATATTTTAAGATGAACAAATACTTGGGTAAATGTTTCTTACTAGTATGTGGGCTGACCTTCTTAACCCTGCCCAAGCATAGTAGGTACACCTTTAATACCAGCACTTGGGAGGCAGAAGCAGGTAAGTCTCTGAGTTTGAGAACAACCTGTTCTACATAGTTCCAGTCTAGCCAAGGCTATACAGTGAGACCCTATTTCAAAAAAAACCAACACAACAAAACAAAAACAACAAAATCTTAAGCCAACAAGTGCTAAGTATCCCAGGGTCCTCCCCTACCCCAAGAATTCTGTTTTATAGCACTGCTACTTATTACTTCCTCAGCAAAGTACAAGCACCTGTTCTAAACGCAGATGTTTATTCATTGTATAGATTTCCAAGCATTATACACATTGAAGTTGGTTTTACTTTTTGAAAAATACTTGCTTGTCCACCTTTCTATTGTTGCATAAGTGTTAACAGTGAAAAACGTCACCTGATAGTAGCAGGCAGTGCCATCTGATCCATTAGTCTTCCATTTATCTAAGCATGTATAGTCACTCTCTAATCCTGACAGTTTTTTTTTTTTTCACAAGCTCAAAAAGAAACTTCACACACATCAGAAGGTGCTCCCCTTCATCCCTCACCTCTGCCCCACCCAATCACTAACCTATTTTCTGTCGATGGTTATGCCTATCCTGGGCTGCTCATATAAATAAAACCAAATAGTATGCAGCTTTTTAACTGGCTTCTTTCACTGAACAGAGCACATTTTCAAGATTCATTCCCACAGCATGTAGCGGTTCATCGTTCACTTTTATGACAAAACACTACATTGAATAGATCATATTTTTTAAACTGTTCATCAAAAGAGGAACACTTGAGTTGTTTCTACTTTGAGGCTATTATGAATGGTTCTTTCTTTTTTTTAAGTATTATTAGGCAGTTGCCACTATTACTGGACAGTTACATGAGTTAAAATAGATATAAAGTTCACAGAACTTCTTAGCACTATAATCATTAAATTCCCTGAAATTATTAGAAATATGAAAGAAGGCCGGATATGGTAGCACACATCTTTAGTCCTAGCACTCAGGAGGCAGAGGCAGGTGAATCTTTGTGAGTCCTAGGCCAGCCTGGGTGTACATAGTGAGTTCTAGGCCAGCTAGGGCTACAAGGAGACTCTTCTCAAAAAACAAACAAATAAATAAATAAATAAATAAATAAATAAATAAATAAATAAATAAATAAATAAATAAACCTTTTAAAAAATAAAGAAATCTGGGGCTGGAGAGATGGCTCAGCAGTTAAGAACATTGGTTGTTCTTGCAGAAGCTGTCTGTAACTCCAGTTCCAGGGGATCTGACAGCCCCTCTGTCTTCTGCAGGCATTGCACAATAAAGTGTTACCTACATGCAGGCAATACATGCATACACATAAGATAAAAATAAATAAAATTTATAAAAAAGAAATCTGAAAGATATAAAGGCTATAGTCACAGATTTTTTAATGATTCTTATCTTACTAACACCTGTGTTTGTGTATGTGCAAGTGTGTGTGCTTTTCACATCTCTCCAGGCCTGTTAGAATTTGTAGATGGAGTAGAAGCTATATCATTATGATATATTTCTGAGCATTAAGAATAATTACCCTCATCATCCTCTTCTTCCGAGTCTGGTGCTTCGTTATCCTCCTGATCAAATCCATCTAAGTATGTGATTTGCTGCAGCAGTTCAAAAATACTTTCTCTGTAATCTTCCAGATTTGTGATCTCACAGTTAAACAGGTCAAGACTTTTCAAATTTTTAAGATTTTGCTGAAAGAGTAAAGTTAAAAGTTTCAGTCAAGATTTTTTAATACCATGTTCTTCATTTCTAATGCAAGATCCAGAAAACATATACTTGAAACTGAGGGAAAGCCTGTATATCTTAGAATTGTGAGGGGTCACTCCATCAAACTGCCAGCCGCTCACTTCACTGCTGAGCAGGAACTTCGTTTTGTTCACTGCTGCATCTCCAGTACCCATCCTGCAGCCTCATTTCTGCATCTCCAGCACTCACTCCACAGCCTCATTTCTAGCAGACATTTGCGACATTTTTGCCGACTGAGTCAGTGCAGAAATAGGCAACAGCACACCAGGTGTGGTGGCATAAACTTGTAATCGCAGCACATTGGAGGCTGAGGCAAGAGGATGAGAGTAGGAGGCCAGCCTCAGCTACAAAGACCACACATCTCAAAAAATCAAAAGCTGGGGATTAAAGAGATGGCTCAGCAGTTAAGAACACTAGCTGACTGCTCTTGCAGAGGACCTGGGTTTGGTTCCCAGCAACCACATGGCAGATAACAACCACCTGTAACTCCAATTCCAGAGTATCTGGCGCCCTCTTCTGACATTTGTGAACATTGCATGACACAGGTGCACTTACAGCCATGCAGACATAACATGCAAACACATAAAAATAATAAAACATAAAATAAAAATAATATATAATAAATAATATAAAGAATAAATAATATATATAATAAAATAATAAATATATTTTTTTAATCAAAAGCTGCTGTCAGGAAGCCACAGGATCTATATTTGAGTGCAAACTTTCCAGCACAGCCATAAATGGAGGTGCAACCACTCTTCTGTAAATAAACCCCCACCCTATGCTGTTAGCAAGCCCAATAAACTCATTAGAATTTTCAAAAAAAAGAACAGAGCTAATGGAAACCTTCATTATTCTACCAAAGTTGACCCCGTGTTGGCAAATCTTTTGGTCTTTGACTTCTTACTCCTATTTTGCCTCCCTTAAACTTCATTGTACATAAATTTTTATGTAACCTGCTTCAAGTCATTTCTAGAAAAATGTGTTAAAAATTGCCTCTCTTTGGAATAACAAAAATTTAAAAATAAATAAAAATGAGTTAAAGAAAAAATAATCCAAAGCTGAGGCAACAATGTAACAGCCAACTTTAGTTCAGACTCAAACTTACGCCAGGTGTGGTGGTGCACACCTCTAGTCCCAGCACTCGGAAGGCAGAGGCAGGTGGACCTCTGTGAGTTCAAGGCCAGCCTGGTCTACATAGTGAGTTCCAGGCCAGCTGGGGCAACAGGGAGATCTTGTCTCAAAAAACAAAACAAAAAAAGACTGAAACTTACTTTCAACAGTTTTAATCTCCCAATTTGTTTTCATTTTCATTTCTGAAGAAAGAGCAGGCTCTCACTATGTAGCCCAAGTTGGCCTTGAACTCTCAATCTTCCTGGTTTAGCCTCCCAAGTGCTCAGATTAACAAGTAGGGACCATCACACCAAGTCCCATCTTTTTTTAAAAGCCTAGGCAACGGGCTGGTAAAAGAGCTCAGCAGGTAAAGGAACTAGCTACCAAACCTGACAACCAGAGTTCAATCTCTGGGACTTGCCTATATAATTAAAGAAAAGAAAAAAAACATCTCCTTCCAGCAAGTTGTCCTCTGACTTTCTTACCCGCACAACCACATGTAAGCACATACATAAATAACTTTTAAAAAAATTTTAAACCTGAAAAATAATCTCCAGTTTTACCTAATTCACCTTTTCCTTCATATTCATCAGAAAATAAACACATAATAAGTCAAAATTAAGAAGAAAAACAAAAGGTTAAAAAGTACTGTAAACTTGTGTTTTGTTTGTGTTTTTAGACAAGGTCTCCTGTTGGCATTACCATCCATAATGCTAGTTCCAAGAGATTCAATGCCCGCTTCTGGCCTCCATAGGCATTGCAGGACATGGGTACACTTACATACATGCAGGCAAACACTCATACACATAAAATAAAAAATAAATTTAAAAAATTTTAATGGGCTGAAGAGATGGCTCAGTGCTTAAGAGCACTGAGTGCTCTTGCAGAGGACTGGGTTCAGTTCCTAGCATCCACATGATGGCCAACAACTGGACAATAACTCCAGTTCCAGGGGGAATCAAACACCCTCTTCTGACCTCTGTGGCACTGCACAACATGGGTGCACATATACACATGCAGGTAATACACTCATACACAAAATGAAAGAAAATGTTTTTAATTTTTTAATTTAAAAAATTCATCCTTTTTTACAACTATTTATTTGATTTATTGGGAGTGTGTGTGCATGCACATGCAATAAACACTTTTTTTTTTTTTTTTTTTTTTTTTTTTTTTTTGCTCTTTTTGAGACAGGGTCTCCCTGTAGCCTCAGCTGACTTGCTATGTAGACCAGGCTGGCCTCAAACTCACAGAGATCCGCCTGCCCCTGCCTCCCAAGTGCTGGGATTAAACGCATGTGCCACCACACCCAGCTCAATTTTTTGTTTTAAAGTCAGAGTCTCATTCTGGATCCTGGACTAGGTTCTAACTCACAATAGCCCTGCCTCTGCCTCCTAAATACTAAGTTCCACACCTGGTTAGAAAAGAAAAGCAAGTACCTATCTGGATCACAATATATTTTTTTAAAAATTCAGAAATTGCGGGCCAGGCATGGTGGTGCACGCCTTTGATCCCAGCACTGGGAAGCAGAGGCACGTGGATCTTTGTGAGTTCAAGGCCAGCCTGGTCTACATAGCATGTTCTGGGCCAGATGGGGCTACAGGTAGACCCTGTCTCAAAAAGCCCCCCCCAAAAAAATTCAGAAATTTCAAAAGTTAAATAGAAATTAGATAAAACATGAACATATCAGGCTGGAGAGATGGCTCAGTGGTTAAGAGCACTGGCTACTCTTGCAGAGGGCCCAAGTTCAGTTCCCAGCACCCACATGGCAGCTAACAATTGTCTATAACTCCAGTTCCAGGGGCTCAAATGCTCTCTTCTTACCTCTGAAGGCACTATACAACATGGGTGTACTTACAGGCATGCAGGCAATACACACATACACATGAAATAAAAATATTTTTTTAAAAATGAACAAATCTTAGAAAAATTAAAACAGAAAAGCAAGTCCAGAAACAAAAATCCTTCCACTTACCAGAGCTTCTACTGTACTGAGATCTTTGATTTTGTTTCCACTCAGATTGAGGTAGGTAAGATTTGGACATTTCTCTGCCAGGACTTCCAAGCCTCCAGAAATTATGTTATCACTAAGTTCCAACTATATATTCAACATGGGGAGAAAACAAAGACTATTGAAGTCTTAGAATCATTAAAAGCATACAATTTGAAGAAAAGCATTTGTCACTCTCTGACTTTACTCACGACAAATCACAGATTTCTACCTGTATCTGCCAAATATACTCAAACCCTATGTAATGGGTTTCTAAACTCAGCTGTGCTTCAGGATGCACTGTGTATGGATTTTATGATTCATGGAGGAAAAACCGATGGATATTAAACCCAAATTTGTGCCATAAAACAATTCTCATGAATTTAAATTTTTTTCTTCTTTTTTTTTCCTTTGAGACAGGGTCTCACTATGTAGCCCTGGCTGGCCTGGAACTCACAGAGATCCTCCTGTCTCTGCCTTCTGCATGCTGAGATTAAAAGGCATGCACCATCACACACAGGAAAATCTAAATTTTTTTTTAAATTTTTTAAAATTTTATGTGTGTGCATGTAATGCCTGCATATAGGTAAGTGCACCCATGTCTTGCAATGCCCTCAGAGGACAGAAGATTGGCTGTTGGATCCCCTGGAACTAGAGTTATGGACAGTTGTTAGCTACCATGTGGGTCATGTGGGTGCTGGGATTCGAACCTGGGTCTTCTGCAAGAACAGTCAGTGTTCTTAACCGCAGAGCCATCTCTCCAGCCCCCGGAAAATCTAAATATCTAAGCAATATTAGAACTGATTCCAAAATCCTACAACCCTTTTTCTTACCTCTAGAAACTTGGAAATTTCTAGTTAACAGGGGGAGTGGGCATGTCATTTGACTAAGAACATGGCATTAAAACCATGATGATATTTGCATACTAATCCCAACTTACCTTTCGAAGTTTATTTAAGCTGGGAAGCCGGGCCAGTGAACTTAATTCCACATTAGCCATACTTAGAAACTCAAGTTCTTTGAAAGTATCATTCAGACCTTCAATTTCTCCATTGACACACAAGCAATTATCAAGAACTAACTCTGTCACCTGTTAGAAAGAACACATTTAACAATTACTTTGCTGTCTATTTAGCAATAGACCTGTATCTTAGCACTCTAGAAATGTGAATGTTAAAATATATCCGTGGTGGCGCACGCCTTTAATCCCAGCACTCAGGAGGCAGAGGCAGGCAGATCTCTGTGAGTTCAAGGCCAGCCTGGTCTACATAGTGAGTTCCAGGCCAGCTGGGGCTATAGGGAGACCCTGTCTCAAAAAAGACACAAAAAGAAAAAAAAAGGAAAAAAAAATACACACACACACACACAAGGTGTGCACACACGGACACACACACACCAATCCTTTAAACTTGGTGCAGTGGTAAGGAGATATAATCCCAGCTACTTAGGAGCTGAAGAGGATCACTTGAGCCAGCCTGGCAACACAGCAAGATCAAATCTAACAATAACAAATCCACTTACATAGATCCTTCTCATTCCCTTCAAAATAATAGATGTTCCTCACTGATCCCACAAGCAACTCTAATGAAACTCACTGAGTCATTAAAAAAAAAAAAAAAAAAACCAAGGCACGGGGG
>NW_008347230.1:662037-677354 GCF_000622305.1 Nannospalax galili
TGGATGCTAGGATTTGAACCCGGGTCTTCTACGAGAACATTCAGTGTTCTTAACCCCTGAGCCATCTCTCCAGCCCTAAAATAATTTTTTTTAAAAAACTTATATATGGGGCTGGAGAGATGGCTCAGGGGTTAAGAGCACTGGCTGCTCTTGCAGAGGACCCACATGGCTGCTAACAATGGTCTAAAACTCCAATGGATCTGACTACCTCTAATGGCCACCCTGGACATTGCATGCACATGTGCATTTACACATATGCAGGTAAACCACTCACACATTAAAAAATAAAAATAAGTCTAAAAAACCCTGACATATAATCTAGTCATCACTATAATCAATCCTTTACGTCTAAACTTAGACTAACAAGTTCAATGCCTACTTCAAATCACTAAGGCATAAAAACTAAAACTTTGAGAAAGGTCCTATGTGAAACATGTTTTGGACCCTGATAAGCAGGATCATTGCTATCTTGGTGTACATTTACACAGGGAAGGGACCCCTGGGCTACTGGAAAAAGACTCAAGTGAGCTACTCTAAAAAGGAGAGGGAGAAAAGAGTAACTATTTTATTGTTTTGTTTTGTTTTCAGTTTAAGCTTCCTCGTTTTTGTTGATAATTGCTACTGCTTTTATATTATGAAGTAATGTCAGAAATCTTTTGGAACAACCCACCTTTGGGGTGTTATTGAGGGCAAACAGTATCACACAAAACAGTAAGCCCATGACAAAACGTTACTTCTCCCTGCTACTCTGGAAGCAGTTCTAGGAGCTTTCCCACTCTTGGAGAAGGAACTGGATTTGCTATTAGATCAGAGTTGTAGTAAGAAAACTTACTGGGATGCACCTAGATGGACTTACAGCAAAACCATGGTTCCCTACCCCTAATGCAAAAAAGCTTATTTAAAGGCTAAAATAAGCAACAGTGAACACCATCTTCTCTACTACAAGCTTGAGTTTGACATAATTATATCAATGGACAGGGATGGCAGGATGATCTTCCTTTTAGAACTGAAAGCCAAGGTCCAGAAAGCAAGAATACTTGCATGAGGTTACACCATTAGTATGTGGCAGGACTGCAGTGACTCTTAAGTGTTCTGATTCTCTTAGCTGAGCTGCAAGAGGGCGTCTAGATTTGGTGTCAGAAAACCAGTTCTTCCACTAGAATCAATCTCTCCACTACTTAGAGTGATTTGGATCCAGTTTGCTAATTTGGATTTTAGAACAATACAATTCACCTTGCAAGTTTCCCCAAGGAGAAACAAATACACTTGAAAAGTGCTTTATAAACTGTCTATACAAACAAGACCGTTACTACAGCACACCGGGCTTGCAAGACGGTATAGCCATGTAGTCCTCCAAACTGGAGGCAAGAGAATGGGGAGAAGTCCATTTTTGCACCCCAAGACAGGTATGTTTCTGAGAAACTGCTTGTTTTATTTGTTTGTTTTTGGCTTTTTTGAGACAGGGTCTCCCTGCAGTCCCAGATGGCCTGGAAATTACCATGTAGACCAGGCTGGACTTGATCTCAGAAATCCTTCTACCTCTGCTTCTCGGGTACATGGATTAATGGCGTGCCCCACCACACCCAGGGATCATTTGTCTTATTTGGTTTGACACAAAGTCCCCCATTCTGTGGCCCAGGCTGGCCTGGAACTTACTGTGTAAGCTCAGGGCTGGCTTGAACTTGTTATATCCCCCTACCACGGACTCCCAGGGGCTGGAAATTACAGGCATCTGTCACCTCCCAGCTGACAGGCTGCTTTTCAAATATGAGTTTTTCTTGAAGCCTCTATTAAGCTCTAGAAAACTTCTAGTTCTGAGATAAGCCTTAAAGCAACGTTTCCTTCTCTGCTCCAGTTTCAGGGAAACAGGCAAAAACAAAAAATAAAATACAGAAATCCTCAGCACTCTGCACACTAATTTCAAGGAGGAACAGCCCCTCCCCATCCTCTTCGCTCATAGGACCCCAGTCTAAAGTACATATCCCTAAATTCCAAACTGCTCATTTCAGGGACTGCAAATCAGGAAGACTCTATCGCTGACCTGGGCGACCCCAAGTGCTGAATCCCGGCGGCTGGATGGAGGAAACCACGCGCGGCGGGAACCCACGCACGGCGGGAACGCTGAGGAAACGAGGGTCTGTGGCCGCGGGGAGGGCGGGGTTCGGTCGCGACCGCCAGGCGCCGGCAACGCCTCCCGGCCGACCCCGGGGAAGTTGACCGCGACCCGCCCCGCGGCCCCTCCCAGCCCGGACTCTTTAAGTGGGGCGACAGCGCCCGACACCAGCATACCCGGGCCGCCGGCTGCACCTCGGTACCCCGGAACACCCGAGCCCGGGCTCGGCGGTGCGCAGCCGGCTCCGAGGAACGCGTTCCGAGGTGCGGCCGCAGCCGCACGACTGACCGAGCACGACAACACGGCAGGGGAAGAAGCGGACCACGCCGCACGTCCCCTCCCCGCCTCGGGTCGCCGGGACACGGCCGTAGTCCGAGCCGGCGCCGCTGACCCAGATTCGGCGGCTGAGGAGGGGGTGCCGGCGGAGCGCCGGGTCGGCCCGAGCCCCGGGACGCCCACCGTCCTCGCCGTGCCGACTTGGCAGCTCAGCGCAAAAGTTGCTCGAACTTCTCGGGTGGCAAGGGGACCCGGGGGTCGCGCCCACGCCGCCCACCCGACAGGATGGCGCGGAGCTCAGAGTTCCGGCCGCCCGCTGCCCGCCCCCGCGAGGCTGGGACGCCGGGCTGCCAGGGAAGCCGAGGGCTGAGCCCCCGCGCACACACAAAAAACGCCCCTAGAAACTTAAGCCCTTCGCCATTTTAAGCACGAGATCCTGGTGATTTAAAACTTAAAATAAACAGCCCCCAGCCCCCACCCTAAAGTGAGGGTTCATGCCCCAGCCCTCCCCACGCACCCAGGCGGACCCCCAGACAGCCAGCCCTCACAATACAGGGCTGGAGGGGAAGGGATCGGGGGCTGAGTCATCTCACCTCCTCCGGGGCTCTGTTCTTTAACTCCAGGTTAATCTTCTTCTTCATCTCCATGTCCTCCTCCTGCTCTTCTACTATGCTCCTTTCCCCCTTCCTGCCTTTCCCACTCCCCTCAACCCGAATTTTTTTTTAAGATTGGGAAATGAATGAAAAAAAAAAAACACAAATACAAACGCCCACTACCACCAAAGGTGTGAAGAAAGAAAAGAATAGCAAATGGAGTCCAGTGAGTTGGGACTCGAACTCGGCTGCCCCCACCTCCGTGTCCGCACACCCGCGCGCGCGCGCGCGCACACACACACACACACACACACACACACAAAAGCACGCACACACAAACACTCACACGCCCGCAGTTCCTTCCCCTTCAATGGCTGCTCGGAGACTGAGCCTCCATGACACGGTACCGCCAACCCCCTGGCCTACACTCCACCCACCTCCCGAAGGTATTGGTTGGTTTTTCAGCATCGCACTATGCCATCGGGCAAGGGAAATGTCTATCTGTCTTTAGGGCGGACCTGGACCAGATACTCTGTGTCTATTGGCTCCGAACAAGCGCGCAGTTACCTCCGATAGGTTCAGGAGGACTTACGTCCCGGGGAAAGCATTTTGAATCCCAGTAGCCCCCCTCCTTTTCTTTGTGTGATTGGCGCGCTTTCCCCAGGCTCTGGGTTGGTTTGGTGCCTGTTAGATTTGTTTTTGTTTGGGTTTTTGTTGTTGTCCTTTTTTCTGGTTTTAGTGTTTAAGGAAGGGAAAAGCGTCTTGGCCCGCGGGGGTTGTGAAGCTGGGAATTCCCCACGCCGCACTCCCGAGCTTTGGGTGGTCTTAAAACAGCCTTCTTTGCAGATTAAGATAGCAGCAGCGTGCGCATCGCACTAGAAGCTGTCTCCGTGGCACTGCCCAGGGTCCTGGCCCTGACTGTTTAGAACCAGAGCCAGGATAAAAAAGAGATTTTAACTTCCACTATAAAGACTGAACGATGCTGAAAGCAGTTGAGAGAAGCATGTAAGGTAGAAACCTTTAAATAAAACTGCCGTAGAGGAATTGATGCCGAGGTCGTTGCAATTAGTAAAAGTCGAGACCTTGGAGGAAAAGCTACCTGGCCTGAAAGCACAATCCTCGCGGAAACAAGGGCTCTCCTTCCCAATTTCCCTTTGGTTAGTTTCTACAGAAATCTGTGCTTCAAATGTGCTTTTAAAAAGCTATGTTAGCTGGGCGTAGTGGCGCACGCCCGTAGTCCCAGTACTTGGGAGGCAGAAGCAGGCAGATCTCTGTGAGTTCAGGGCCAGCTTGGTCTACATAGTGAGTTCCAGGACAGCTGGGGTTACAGGGAGACCCTGCTTCAAAAAAAAAAAAAGCTATGTGAAATGTAAGATAAGAATTATTTTTTAAGTTCTTGTCTTAAAGCTCTGACTTGTTTTAGTTTTTGTTAAATTCTGCCGTTCTCTTATACTGTTCCTAGGATAATTATCCAAAGAAATTCCAGACAATTGGAGGAAGTGGATAAGTCCCTGACTCCCAGAAATGACTATATGCTCATTTCCAGCTTCTCGGGTTAGAGAGCTTTGGCTTTCCAACAGACTCCTCACCACTACACAACACATACATGCACACACACACACACCATCCCCCAATGGGGTACAGAGATACACAAATAGGCTTACATTTAATAGTAAATAATATGAGTAATAAAATGGTGCCTCTGAAGGACATTTGAAAAGTTAGTTGGGTTTTGGTTGCCTTAATGCTAACAATACTAAAGGAAGTCAGGATGATATGGAAACAACCCAAAGAACAGCAGTCAGGGAAGGAGCTGGAGAGATGGCTCAGTAGTTAAGAGCACTTCTCTTGCAGAGGTCCCAGGTTGGGCTCACAACTAGCAGTAACTCCAGTTTCAGGAAATCGATGCCCTCTTCTGGCCTCTGTGGGCATTGCATGTACTTGGTGCACGTACATAAATGCAGACAGAACACTCATACACATAAAATAAGAATAAATAAAATCTTTTTTTAAAAAGCCAGGGAAGCCGAGTGTGGTGGCACACGCCTTTGATCCCAGCACTCAGGAGGCAGAGGCAGGCGGATCTCTGTGAGTTCAAGGCCAGCCTGATCTACATAGTGAGTTCCAGGACAGCTGAAGCCAGGGAAGCCAGGCATGTTGATGCATGCCTTTAATCTCAGCACTCAGAAGGCAGAGGTAGCTAGATCTCTATGAGTTCAAGGCCAGCTGGAGCTACAGAAGACCCTGTCTCAAAAAAGCCAAAAAAAAAAAAAAAAGTCAGGGAGAGCTAGGCACAGTGGCTCATACCTTTAGTCCCAGCACTTGGGAGGCTGAGGCAGGTGGATCTCTGTGAGGTTGAAGCCAGCCTGGTCTCCATAGTGAGTTCCAGGCAGTCTGGGGCTACAAGAAGACCCTGTCTCAAAAAAAGACACACACACACACACACACACACACACACACACAAATTTTTAACTCCACATGTTTTAACATTCAAAGCCTAAGCTCTTCAACCACTCACTATCTTGCTTGTGTCTTGAATGCTGTCTGTATCTTCCACCTGTTCTGTTACTCCAAACCCATAAGGACTGTGTCAAAATTCAGGAGAATGAGGTTAGGATGTTTATGCCTGTAGATTCCTCTCTGCCAGGTCCTTCCAAGGTAGTTGAGTCCCTCTACTGAAAGCCACAGATCCTGTGGCTGTGCCATGGGATATGCCATCCAGAGTCTCCTTCAGGAATCAAGACCTTACTTCTCTAGTTACTGGGAGTATAGCTAGAAGATCATGCTACCAGGCCACAGCCCTTGTAGGGGATTGCCTTGACTGAAGGAAATTACCTTGCTCAAGGTTACACCTCCTTCTAGGGGAAGTCCACATATACTGATTGGTCAACTCCAATTTGTAAAGGCCCAACCTGCCATTTTGCCAGAACTTACATAAACTCTGAAGGGTCATCCCAGCTTCAGAGCACCCTTGTCCAAGGCCTTTGTTAGGACTGCATTGCCATTCTTCCTCTGCTTACTTCATCTTCTTTCTCCTGTCTTCCACAGATTGGTCCACTACTACTCAACAATAAATGTCCTGAATATTGTTTCCACTTGGATACTGCTCTCTGAAGAATCCAACATGAGATTTGTGACTCTCTCCAAATAACCTGAAAAAAAAACCCAAACTAGTCTATAGGAGAGAGCTCATGAAGAAGCATTGAGATGTGATGAGAAGCCGTGGGGCTGGAGAGATGGCTCAGCAGCTAAGAGCACTGGCTGCTCTTGCAGAAGACCCAGTTTCGATTCCCACCGCATGACACTCACAATGGCCTATAACTCCAGTTCCAGTGGATCTGATGCCCTCTTCTGGACTCCTTGGGCATTGCACACATGTTGCATTTACATACATGTAGGAAAAATACTCATAAAATAACCATAACTAATTTTTTTGAAGATAAAAAGCCATGATGATGAGGTACACTCAGCCAGCCCCAGCTTCTCCAGCTCCAGCCACTGTCTGATCATAACCATGTGAGGGATCATGAGTGGGAGCTGCCCAGCTTTAGCCTTTCCCAAGTTCCTGTACCACAGGAACCCTAAAAGATGATAAAAGTTTCATTGTGCTTTAAGTATCTACATTTGGAGTTGTTATGCAGCAATGGTAATTGAAACAACTCCCTAACACTTTTTAAAAACCCAATCAATTTCCCCTCCTCTGAATTTTCAAAGTTTAATAGTATTCTATTCATCCAGCATTTTTTCTTTTCTGCCTTGCAACATCCCATGTTATTTAATTCTGGTTCTTCTCAACCAAATTGAAATTTCTTGAAGAAAAACCAAATCAGAGCTGGGCATAGTGGTGCACACCTGGAATCCCATCACTTGGGAGATAGAGGTTGGAGGAACAGGAGTACAAGGCTAGCTTCAACTACATAGTAGGTTTGAGGCCAATCTGGGCTACAAGAGACCCTGATTTTCCAGGTGTGGTAGCACATACCTTTTATCCCAGCATTTGGGAAGCAAAGGCAGGTGGATCTCTGTAGGTTTTAGGCCAACCTGGTCTTCATAGGGAGTTCCAGGCCAGCCAGGATTACAGTGAGACTGTCTCAAAACAAACGAACAAAACCCTGACTCGAAAGAAAAACAGAAAGGAAGATGAAGAGTGAGGGATGAGGGAAGAAGGAAGGAAGGAAGGAAGGAAGGAAGGAAGGAAGGAAGGAAGGAAGGCCAAGTCAGAAACTCATTTTTTTTCTGGCATCACTCAAAGTATTTGGCATAGTGTTTGACATAGACTGTGAACTCAAAGCATGTTTAATAATTTATTATATCGTCAGGTGTGTTGGTGCATGCCTTTAATCCCAGCATGGGAGGCAGAGGCAGGCAGATCTCTGCGAGTTTGAGGCCAGCCTGGTCTACATAGTGAGTTCCAGGCCAGCTGTGGCTACAGGGAGACCATACCTCAAAAAAAAAAACAAATAAAATAATTTATTATACCTCACGCTTGGCATTGTGTCACATGCCTTTAATCCTCCAGAGGCAGAGGCAGGTGGATCTCTGCAAGACTGAGGCCACCTTGGTTCACATCGTGACTGCCAGGCAGGCTGTGACTAGGGAGACCCTGTCAGAAAATAACAAACAAACAAACAAACAAACAAACAAAAATACCAATTTATTATATCTCAACTCTCACATAGTAGCTTAAATTTATATTTCCATCAGGAATTAAAGAATTTGGTTGGGGGACTGTGAGAATGCCCAGCAGGTAAAGGTGCATGATACCAAGCCTGATGACCGGAGTTTGATTCCCAGGATCTATTTGGTAAAAGAACTCTCACAAGTTGTCCTCTGACCTACACACCTACACACACACACACACACACACACACTAAAATTTTAAAATAACTTTGGTGATGCTTTCTTGGGGAACAGGTGATCTACTAGGAGTTAAGAATAACTATAGGGGGCTGGAGAGATGGCTCAGCGTTAGAGCACTGGCTGCTCTTTGCAGAGTCCCAGCACCCGCATGTAAGTTAACAACCATCCATAACTCCAGTTCCAGGGAATCTGATGCCCTCTTCTGGCCTCCATGGGCATTGCATGACAAGAATCACATACTTGCAGACAATATACTCATAACATAAAATAAAAATAATTTTAAAAAGCCAGGCATAGTGGCACATACCATTAATCCCAGCACTTGGGAGGCAGAGGCAGGTGGATCTCTGTGAGTTCAAGGCTAGCCTGGTCTACATAGCAAGTTCCAGGCCAGCTGGGGCTACAGGGAGACCCTGTCTCAAAAAGATAATAATAGGGCCTGGAGAGATGACTCAGTGGTTAAGAGCACTGGCTGTTCTTGCAGAAGACCCAGGTTCAAATCCCAGCACTCACATGGCAGCTAACAACTGTCCATAACTCCAGCTTCAGGGGCTCCAACGACCTCTTCTCTCCTCTGTGGGCATTGCACAACACAGGTGTATTTACATACATGCAGGTGATACACACATAAAATAAAAATAATATGCCGGGCATGGTGGTGCATGCCTTTAATCCCAGCACTTGGGAGGCAGAGGCAGGCAGATCTTTGCGAGTTCAAGGCCAGCCTGGTCTACATAGTGAGTTCCAGGACAGCTGAGGCTACAGGGAGACCCTTTCTCAAAAAGACAAATAAATAAATAAATAAATAAATAAATAAATAAATAAATAAATAAATAAATAAATAAAAACTGTCTCAAAAAGACAAAAAAATTTTTTAATATTTTTTATTTTTTTATGTGTATGAGGGCATTGCCTGCATGTATGTGAGTGCACCTGTGTTGTGCAATGCTGTGGTGGTTTCAGAGGTCAGAAAAGGGCTTTGGAGTCCCCTAGAACTGGAGTTAAGGACAGTTTGTAGCCGCCATGTGGGTGCTGGGAATCAAACCTGGGTCCTCTGCAAGAGCAGTCAGTGCTCTCAACTGCTGAGCCATCTCTCTCCAGCCCCCATAATAATAAAATTTTTTAAATGATATAGCCAGGCATTACAAGCTTGTAGTATGGAATGGGGAGGGGAGGACAGTGAAGCAGACAAATCATGACTTCAGGGCTAGCCTGTTCTACAAAGAGAGACCTTGTCTCAAAAATAATGTTCATCCCAAGTGGTCAGCCCTATGTACATAAGAACAACATTAAATAGACTCAGTAGGTTGTATGCATATACATATGTAGGTACATATGTGTAACAATAATAATTATAGAAGAAGAGGTCATGAACTTAAGAGGGAGTTGGGGGGACATGGATTTCAAGGGAAGGGAAAGGTGGAAATGATATAAAAACAGTGCTCATGCAGGAAATTCTCAAAAATATTTAAAAGTTAAGGCAGAGCATGGTGGTGCATGCCTATAATCCCAGCACTCAGGAGGCAGAGGCAAATGGATCTCTGTGAGTTCAAGGCCAGCCTGGTCTACATAGTGAGTTCCAGGCTAGCTGGTGTTACAGGGAGACCCTGTCTCAAAAAGACCAGTCAAAATCATAATCATAAGAATACTCATGTAAGGTCCTGTGTACTAGTTAGTTTTTGTCAACTTGACACAAACCTGGACATATCTGGAAAGAGGGAATCTCAGCTGAGGAATTACATCAATCAGATTGGCCTGTGGACATGTCTGTGGGGCATTTTCTTAATCATTAATTGATAAAGGAGGACCCAGTCCGCTGTGAGCAGTGCCATAACTGGGCATGTGGGCCTGAGCTGTATAAGAAAGCAAGGGATTAAAAAAAAAAAAAAAAGGGGGCAGCTGAGTGAGCCAGTAAGCAGCATTCCTCCAAGGTCTTTACTTCAGTTCCTGCCTTGACCTCGTGTCTTAGGTTCCTCAGTGATGGACTATAATTTGTAAGATGAAATAAACCATTTCCTTCCCCCATGTTGCTTATGATAAGTGTTTTGACACAGCAACAGAATATCAAACTAGAATAGGGAGTTAACCGTTGACTTAGAGACCATCCATAAACAACAAATATGTTGAGTGGATCACCGATCTTAAACCAATATCTACTTTTCTTAGTCCATGATAAAAAATAAGATATATCTTCATCAGGTTTAGTGGCACATGTCTTTAGTCCCAGCACTTGGGAGGCAGAGGCAGGCAGATCTCTGAGTTCAAGGCCAACCTGGTCTACATAGTGAGTTCTAGCCTGGTTGGAGCTACAGGGAGACCCTGTCTCAATAAGACCGAAAAAAAAAAGAGTATATCTTGTTCTATAGAAATTTAGCATAGACATCCAAATGTGGACAGTTAGAAGATAAAAAACATTTAATGCACAATACCTATTGACAGAATTTCAGTATGCTAGTCTGTTATGTATTTCAACAAGTATATTCCCTTATTTATTAATACAGTTTGATTTTTTTGTGAAGTGTGTTATGATGATTAATCATCATCATTGACTGGATTTAGAAACACACCTGTGGGTGTGTCTGTGAAGACTGTCCAAAGAGATTTAACTGAAGAGGGAAGACCCACCCTGAATATAGATGATACCATCTCTCAGGCTGGGATTCCTCACTGAATAGAAAGGAAAAACTGAGCTGGGCATGGTGGCAGACATCTTTAAACCCAGCACTCTGGAGGCAGAGGCAGGTGGAACTCTGTGAGTTCAAGGCCAGCCTGGTCTACATAGTGAGTTCCAGGACAGCTGGGGCTACAAGGAGACCCTGACTCTGTGTCAAAAAGACCAAAAAAAAAAATTCAGAAAGGAGAAAGTGGACTGAGCACTGTCTCTGCTTTCTGACTGTGGACTTGATGTGACCAGCCACTCATGCTCCCAGGACATGCCTTCCCCCACTATGATAGACTGTATTCCTTTGAACTGTGAACCAAAATAAATCTCTCCTTCCTTAAGTTGCTTTTGTCAGGTATTTTGTCACAGCAACGAAAGTAACTAATACAGCTATGTTTATGTTTCTATTAGCTTCAGCTCAGTGGAGCCAATTGCTTCCATAAAATATCAAAACAAAATCTTGCAAGTATAGTGGTACTCACTAATACCAGCACTCAGGAGGGTGAGGCAGGAAGAGTGCAAGGTCAACCTGGACTACAGACATGCATTCTGTCTCAAAAACAAACAGCCAGGCGTGCTGATACACATCCATATCCCAGCACCCAGGAGGCGGAGGCAGGTGTATCTCTGTGAGTTTGAGGCTAGTCTGTATGGTGCGTGTCGCTTGACCCCCGGCGTGGTGTGTGCGGGCACCCTGGGGTCTCCGCCACACCTGGCTAATCCCGGCGTGAGTCTGGCTGCAGGCGATGTGGGGAGCGCGCCTGGGCTCCCGGGCGCACTCACTCTGGATGTGGCCCAGGGTCAGGTGTACGTGCACTCTCCCGCCGTGGTTCTGGTCCCGCTGGCTAGCTAGCGGCTGGCGGGCCTGGCCGGCTGCGCCTCTCTGGAGACGGCAGGTGTAAAGACTTCTCTGATGCTGGCTGTAGCTGATAGCTACACACTTCTCTGGAGCGGAGAGCTTCTTCTGCTACTAGAGTATTATCTAGTCGGGATTCCGCCTCTTTTACACCCTTATGCCCTTCCTCAGGATTGCGGAGTCCTGGCCAGTGAACTCCACAGGGAAGAAACACGGAGGCGGCGAAAGCTAGGATATCCGTGGGTCGATAACGGAGAGTGCTGCTCTCCGGTGAGATCAGGTCGCCGGTAGTAAGACACAGGACTCAAGGCACGGCTTAGTCTGTGTTTACTGCTTTACTGTATCTCTGCTCCTTGCTGTCCAGCGCTCTGCTGATCCAGCTTTCTGGGACCCAATCTCCGGGTCTCTGACCTGATCTCCGACTATTAAGAGAAGACTAGCATATTTATATACCATGGGGGTAGTGGTAAAAGCTTTTAGATACTTTGTGAGATATTCTATTTACATGTGGAAGTGGGTTTCTGCTAGACTATTGTCTACCTGTAAAAATCACACACAGGAAGGCATGGTATGCATAGAGCCAAAGGCCATGTTTATGTCAAGGCATCTGTGGCGGCCACTTCAAAGGGAGAGACAGGAAAGATGCCAGAAAGCACCTTGCTATGAAAAGGAGCCCGCAGCACATTCCCCGAGCTGCATGAGCTGTCCGGTGTGAAGGGGCTTCGACTTTTGCATAACAGAGGTCTCCCAACAAGTCTGGTCTACATAGCGAGTTCCAGGTCAGTTGGGGCTACAGAAAGACCCAGTCTCAAAAAGACAAAAAAACAAAACAAAACAAAAAAACAAATAGGGGATTGGAGAGAAGGCTCAGTGGTTAAAAGCACCCAGGCTTGAACCCCAGCACCCACATGGCAGCTAACAACTGTTCGGAACTCTAGTTCCAGAGGATCCAACACTCTCTTATGCCCTCTGTAGGCACTGCACGACATGAATGCACTTACATACATGCAGGTATAACACTCATACACATAAAATAAAAATAAATAAATAAATAAATCAAAAAATTAAAACAATCAAACAAACAGGCTGGAGAGATAGCTCAGTACCTAAGAGCACTGGTTGCTCTTGTAGAGGACCCAAGTTTGGTTCTCAGAATGAACACAGTGGCTAACAATCATCTATAAGGAGTATCTGATGCCTTCTTCTGGCCTCCATGGACATTGCACACTTTCATACATGAAGGCAAAACAATCATACACATAAAATAATCAAAAAGAAATTGTTTTGACTTTTTGAGACAGGGTCTTCCTGTAGCCCTAGCTGGCCTGGATCCTCCCTATGTAGACCAGGCTGGCCTTGAGATCTGCCTGTCTCTGCTCCACCCCGACTACTAAAGGTGTGTCCCACCACACCTGGCCAAAAAAAAGTTTTAAACAAACAATAAACACAAAATTATATTTGTCCAAGAAGTTAATTCTACTGAATACACTAAAATTTGATAGAAACTGTTTGACTATTTGATACAAAGTTATCCATTTAAAGTTTTCTCCTCTTTATTTATTTGAGGGTTTTTTATTTTAATTTAATTTTATTTATTTGTATTTTATGTGGTGTTTTGCCTGCATGCATGTAAGTGTACCACATATTTTCAGTGCCTGTGGAGGCCAAAAGAGGGTCTTGGAGCCTCTGGAACTGGAGTTAAGAATGGTTGTTGCCACCATGCAGGTACTGGGAACCAAACCCAGGTCCTCTGCAAGAGCAGCCAATGCTCTTAACCACTGAGCCATTTCTCTAGCCCCTATTTGAAAGGTTTTGACAAACAATATTTTTATGTTGATGGAATCAAACTAAAGCCCCCCAGGTTAAAGTGGATTCAAACCAAGTCCCCCAGACCAAAGAAGAATATTCAGAACAAGGAAGTAAGAAGTAAAATAATTCTAACTGCTGAGAAAGAGCTGACCTTTTCATGCTCCATACACAAGCCGGACATCACCCAAAACTTCCCCCCTCCCACTGCTGCTGGTTGCTGCCGGCCCCCTCCCACTGCTGCCGGTTGTAGTTTGTGGCTTTTTCCTTTAAAAGTCACCTGTAAGCTGAGCTCTGGGCTGCTGCTCTCTCTCTCTCTCTGAGTGAGGCAGGGGCCCGTCTGCACAAATGATTAAATCCTCTTGCTTGTTGCATCTCCTGGTCTGAGGACTGATATATTGGGGTGCAGCCTCCTGTGGACGTTGGGTACCCCAGCCTGGGGGGGGTCCTACAGTTTGCTGTCAAGCGTTATCCCTATTAAGGATTCCTTAGCATGTGTTCCAATGAAAATGTAGTGTGAAACAAGGACTTGTGTGAAAATATGTCATTAAATTGCCCCAGAAAAAAAGAATTTGGGAGCAGAGAGCAATGTAAAGAAAGACAAAAAGGCCATTATACAGAACAAATATTAAGGGAGGTAAGAATATTTGTTTTGTGGTTTGTCTTGGTCTTAATGTCTGTCAGTCATTTTCTGCTCTGGGAATGTTCCGTCTGAACAGTTGTGCCTGTACAGGACCTGTAAGTCTGTATTCTGGGAACCAGCGGGAGTGGCAGACGTGCCCAGAGACCCCAGGTTCCGCCACTCTGACCTTAGTGGCCAGAGTGATCTGAAGTGAGGAGGACAGCGTAGTTTTCCTCACCTCGGGAGAAGGGAGATTGGCTTGGCTACTCCCCTCCCGATCTGTACTTTCAGTTTTTGGGTTAAGAAGCGCGCAGTAAGGATTTTGTTTTGTCTCGTCTGTATTTGTGCTTGGGGATCCTAAAAGTAAAAATAATAAATGCAGTGTGAGTTTGAGTGAAAGGACCGGTCCACATGAATGTAATTTAGTGTGATATGCATGTGTTTGAAGGTTACATTATTATCTTAAAGGGGAAGATCTGGTTTTTCTAGATTCTCCATTTTAAGCTTTCCTCCACTCTTTTTACCTTTCCTTCTATTTTCGGCTCAAGTCTTCGCGTGGGACCATTAAAGGCGAAGGAGCAATTGAGGTTTTCTGGTCAGGGCCACTCCCTGATGTAAGCCAAAGGCTCTTGGCCCTCTTGGCGGACCCCGACTGCCCACACGGGTGGAGACAAGACGGCCTTTCTGTACTTCCTTCTCCTTTCCATTTCTCTCTTTAGCCACTGAAAAAGCCCCACAGGCATGGGTAGAGCAAATAAGAGCCACAGGGTGCTCACCGCTAAAAGACTCCCGTATAAGGATAAGGGGGTCCCAGGAGTGAATCCCAGATAAATTCATGTCCCCCACAGAAGAAAAACTGGGCACCGATAGGTACTCATCCACAAGCACACTCACTGGTCACTATTATTTGGAGTGGCATCTTCATCTCTCTCTCTCTCTCTCTCACTCTCCTCTCCTCTCTTCTGTGACCTCCACCATGGGTCAATCACTAACTACCCCCTTAAGCTTAACTCTAGAATAGTGGAAGGAGGTCGTGGAGCGGGCCCACAATTTATCAGTGGAGGTCCAAAAGAAGAAATGGCAAAGTCTCTGTTCCTCTGAGTGTCCCTCTTTTGAAAAGGGGTGGCCAAGGGATGGGACTTTTGACCTTGCTACTATCTTACAGGTTAAGGAATACATTTTCCACCCAAGACCACATGGACATCCGGACCAGGTGGCCTACATAGTCACCTGGGAAGACTTGGCCCGGAACCCCATGGCCGTTCCTACCTCCTAGGGGAACTGAAGAGACTGACCAGGGATCTCCTGTCCCTTCTGCTCCCCTGAGTCTTACTTCTTCCCTCCTGCCCCTTCAGTCTGCCCCTGAGAAGAAGTAAAAGCCAGTCCTCCCTGAGGACCAAGTTTCCCTAACCCTCCTTAATCCTCCACCTCCCTATCCACCTACGCAGGCACCTCCACCCCAAGAACTACCTTATCCCTCTCCTGATTCTTCTGAACCTGACAAATCCCCTCCTCTACCTAACAGACTC
>NW_008347230.1:677520-678621 GCF_000622305.1 Nannospalax galili
AAAAGCCAGTCCTCCCTGAGGACCAAGTTTCCCTAACCCTCCTTAATCCTCCACCTCCCTATCCACCTGTGCAGGCACCTCCACCCCAAGAACTACCTTATCCCTCTCCTGATTCCACTGAACCTGACAGATCCCCTCCTCTATCTAAAAGACTCCGCTTAAGGAGTGATAGAGGGGGCCCCTCTGATGGAACCTGGACTGCCCAGGTTTTTCCCCTCTGAACTATAGGGGATCAGATCCAGTACTGGCCTTTTTCAGCCTCTGATTTGTATAATTGGAAGACTCATAAGCCCTCTTTTTCTCAGGATCCTCAAGCTCTAACTGTTTTAATAGAGTCTATTCTCCTCACCCACTAACCCACCTGGGAGGATTGTCAGCAACTCCTCCAGGCCCTTCTAACCACAGAAGAAAGACAGCGAGTCATCCTGGAGGCCCGGAAAAATGTCCCTGGGCAGGATGGGAGACCCACTCTGTTCCCAAATGAAATAGATGCAGGATTTCCTCTGACCAGACCCAACTGGGACCCTGAAACCATGGCAGGTAGGGAGCGTCTCCGTCTTTATCGCCAGACTCTGTTAGCAGGTCTCAAAGGGGCCGGAAGGCGCCCGACCAATTTGGCAAAGGTACGTGCTATAACCCAAGGAATATCGGATGTACACCCCTTTTGATCCCACAGCCCAGGAGTGTCAGGCAGATCTTATTATGGCCTTTATAGGACAATCAGCTCCTGACATTCGTGGTAAGCTCCAACAGCTGGAGGGCCTTCAGGGGTACTCTTTACAGGATTTAGTAAGAAAAAAATAAAGAATTAAGTCAAATTTTGGCCACAGTAGTTCAGGGAACAGGACCAGGACCAGGTAGGAACCAGGGAGACAAGAGAAGGCCCCAAGTAGATAAAAGACCAGTGTGCCTATTACAAGGAGAAAGGACATTGGGCTCGAGAATGTCCGAAGAAGCTGAACGGACTTCAAAAGAAAACAACCCCAGTCCTGACTCTAGGGGACTAGGGAAGTTGGGGCCAGGAGCTCCCCCCTGAGCCCAGGGTAACCTTAAAGATGGGGGGGGCAATTGACTACCTTCATGGTAGACACAGGAGCTCAA
>NW_008347230.1:678669-679189 GCF_000622305.1 Nannospalax galili
CAGAGGCAGTGGTGGTCAATGGGGAGAAAATAATTTGGGCCCAAGCCCTGCCAACTGGAACTTCAGCCCAATGGGCTGAATTAGAAGCCTTAACCCAGGCCCTAAAAATTGGCAAAGGACAGAAAGGCCAGCATTATCCATTGCCCTGGACATCAGCGAGACCAGGGGCCAATTGCTCGGGACAATCAGATGGCAGATGAAACTGCCCGTCAGGCAGTGGAAGGTACTTGTATTCTCTACACCCATTCAGACTTTGAGGCTAAAATTGAAACATAAACAAAGGAGATTGTGTCTCATGTTCCCTGGTGAATGCTATCAGATCAAAGGTCCCATCTGGTAAGAGAAAAAGAGGGACACGACCAGGGACTAACTGGGAAGTAAATTTTATTGAGGTCCTCCCAATGGTTATAAATATCTTTTAGTGTTCATAGACACTTTCTCAGGGTGGGTTGAAGCTTTCCCCACCCGGAAGGAGCCAGCCCAGACTGTGGTGAAGAAACTGATTGAAGCCATCTTGCCT
>NW_008347230.1:679367-690105 GCF_000622305.1 Nannospalax galili
GTGATTCATTTGGCTCCCTGGCTACTTGGGGCTAACGTTTTTACTGGGGATACATGGGAATCATGGGAAGAGTTTGAGGAAGAAGGCAGAAATGCAACACAAGTGAAACCAAAAGTGGTCAAAGTAACAAGCAGCACCTCAGGCATATGTACCCTGGGCAGCTTCAGAACCCCCCGGGACCCATGAAAACAGGACCAATGGATGCCTTTTTTAGAAGGGCAGGGTGGAGTGGAGTGCACGGGGTTGGCAGCAGAAGCTGCCCACCCTACCTGCCTTGAACTAATGCGTGCATGAGTCAGGGGCCGACTGCCTCTGGCCAGTGACTACCATGGGTCAGGGGCTCAAGTGAAAGCCAGGGGGGGACCACCCCTCGGCTGGTGGCTGGCGGCGGCCGGCGGGAGCATTTAAAAAAACAAAAAAAAAAAAAAAAAAAAAAGACATCAGTCCATTATGTAAAAGTCACTCCTATAGCAGGGAAGTTATAGCTGCAGATGCTTGAGATGGCTGGTCACACTGTGTTGGCAATCAGGAAGCAGAGAGCGATGACTGCTGATGCTCAGCTCACTTTCTCTTTTTCTTTTCTTTCTTTTTGAGACAGGGTCTTCCTTTAGCCCCAGCTGCCCTGGAACTCACTCTGTAGACCAGGCTGGCCTTTGATGGAATCAAACTAAAGCCCCCCAGGTTAAAGTGGATTCAAACCAAGTCCCCCAGACCAAAGAAGAATATTCAGAACAAGGAAGTAAGAAGTAAAATAATTCTAACTGCTGAGAAAGAGCTGACCTTTTCATGCTCCATACACAAGCCGGACATCACCCGAAACTTCCCCCCTCCCATTGCTGCCGGTTGCTGCCGGCCCCCTCCCACTGCTGCCGGTTGCTGCCGGCCCCCCTCCCACTGCTGCCCAGTGTAGCTTGTGGTTTTTGCCTTTAAAAGTCACCTGTAAGCTGAGCTCAGGGCTGCTGCTCTCTCTCTCTGAGTGAGGCAGGGGCCCGTCTGCGCAAACGATTAAATCCTTTTACTTGTTGCATCTCCTGGTCTGAGGACTGAGTTACTGGGGTGCGGCCTCCCGTGGACGTTGGGTACCCCAGCCTGAGGGGTCCTACAATATTAGCATAAATTATCTAAGTATTAAAATTTCTCATAAAATGTTGGTTTATTTTCACTAGGTGTCTTTGAAAACCTGCTTCAGTCTCTAATGTAGATTTTGTCCTTATGCCTAAATTTCACCAGTGCCTTTCACTTTACACTGAAGTATCCATGAAAAGATTAGATACATTAAGCAGAAAGTAATGTAAGTGAATTTTATTTCTGCATGATCACTAAAGGTCAGAAGATAAAGAAAAATCCTGGCTCTTGCCTACTGGTAGAACACCAATTGTAGCCTTCTTTGTCCATTTCTCTAATGAAGAAAAGAGTGACAACTGCATGTATGCCTTTAGAGAAGACAGTACAGCAACAAATACCACAAAGTTCTACATCTCTTAAAAAAAAAATTCAACCAGGCTGGAGAGTTGGCTCAGCGGTTGAGAGCACTGACTGCTCTTGCAGAGGACCAGGGTTCAATTCCCAGCACCCACATGGCAGCTAAGAACTGTCCTAACTCCAGTTCCAGAGGATCCAACACTCTCTTCTGACCTCCAAGGGAATTGCATGACACAGGTGCATCTACTTACATGTAGGCAATACACTCATACACATAAAATAAAAATAATAAATAAAATATTTTTTTAAGTTCAACCTAAATTAAAGCCAGAGATACCATTACACACCTAATGAATGGCTTTATAAAAAAAAACAAACTGGGCTGGGCATGGTAGCTCACACCTTTAATTCCAGCACTTGGAAGCAGAGCCAGGCAGACATCTGTGAGTTCCAAGCCAGCTGGGGCTACAGAGAGACCCTGTCTCAAAAAGAAAAAAACAAACAAACAAACAAACAAACAAACAAAAACTTATATCAAGTACTAGCAAGAATGAGCAACCAGCCAGGGGTGGCAGCCACACCTTTAATCCCAGCACTTGGGAAGCAGAGGCAGGTGGATCTCCGATTTCAAGGCCTGGTCTACATTATCAGTTCCAGGCCAGTCAGAGCTACATAGGGCATCCCTGGCCAGCCAGTTTAGCCTAATTGACAAACTCAAGGCCAATAAGAAATGGTCTCAAAAAAGGATCTAGTTGGGCATACTGGTGCTCACCTTTAATCCCAACACTCAGGAGTCAGAGGCAGGTGGATCTCTGAGATCAAGTTTAGCCTGTTGTACATAGCAAGTTCCAGACCAGTCAGGGCTATATCATGAGACCGTGTCTCAAAACAGAAAAAAAAAAATTAAAAAAACACATTAAGTCCTGAGGAATTATATCCAAGGTTACCCTCTGACTTCCACACATATATGCACACACATATATGTGCACAACAGCATGCAAACATGCACCTTCACACACACACATAAAGAATGAGCACTAAAGTTCTCATATACTGCTGGTGGGAATGAAAACTACTAACTACTATGAAAAGCTTTGGCAGGTCCTTACAGAGTTAAACATGCATTCACCATATGATCCAACACTAGGTATTTACTCTCACTCCTAGGAATTTATTCAAAAAATGTGTTCACTCAAAGACTTGTCCTTGAATGTTTACAGAGATTTTATCCTGGTTGCTAAAACTAGAAATCCACATGTTCTTCAACTTGTAAATAAATAAGCAAACTATGGTCCATCTACACAGAAAAACTCAGTGGTAAAGGAGAGAAAATTCCTGATATGCAACAACATGAATGAATGCCATGTGTAAGAAGCCAAACTCAAAAACTGTATAATTTGATACATAAAACATGCTGAGAAAGCCAAAATTATAGGGTCAGAAAACAGATCAGTAGTTACCAAAGGATGAGTGTGGGAAGAGAGGTTAACTACAAAGGAGCACAAGGGAATTACGGCAGGGGTGGTTGTGATGCAACTGTTCTATATCTTGATTATGGTGGCAATTACTCAAGCGTATGTATTTGTCAAAACTCATACAAGTGTACACTAAAAAGGGTAATTTTACTGCATATAAATTATGCCTCTCTAAAACCTGACTTTAAATTTTTTTCATAGTAGGTAAAAAGGAAAAATTGTATACCCACTTGGAATTCTACTTCTAAGAAACAATTGGACAAGTGTATAAATGTATACTAATAAGACATTCTAATTGCTGTTTATCATAGGTAAAAACTGAAAATGACTAAGTCCATATGCAAAGGACTGGCGAAATATATCAAATTGAGTCTTAGATTGTAGCTCAATGAGCGAATACACTTAGCATTCAGAAGTTTGACCCACAGTACCAAAAATAAATGAATAAATAAATAGTATTCCCTTATTTCTTTCTGGGACTCACATGTCGGGCAAGCACTCTACCACTGAGCTATGTCCTCAGCCTTTTCTACTTTTTACTGTTGAGACAAGTTCTTACTATGTTGCCCAGGCAGGTCTTGAGCTTGTAATCCTCATGCTTCAGACTCCCAAGTAGCTGGACTTACAGGCCTACCATACCAGGCCTGGCAAGAATATGGTATTTCAATACCATGAAGTGATGATATGGGTATATATTTATTGATGTAAAATAGCTTTCACAAGTTATGCATATAAAATGGTATCATTTTTGTAAAAACTAAAAATATATAAACCCCAAACATATGTAGCTTCACAGAAAAAAGTTCATAAGAAATTAGAATGTGGGCTATGGATGTAGTTCAGTTGCTAAAAGTACTTGTGTCTCTTGCGCAGAGCTCTGGATTTGATCCCCCAATACCACATAAATGGAGTGCACATAAATGATGGTGCACTTCTGACATGGAGGCAAGATCAGACGTTCAAGGCCATCATCTGAATGTTAACCAGGCATGGAAATGTATTCTCCTGCTAAGGCAGGAGGATCTAGGATCCATACCAGCCTGCACTACATAGTAAGATCTTGTCTTATATTAAATTATCAAGTAAGTATTTGAACGTTAGAAGTTCTAATGGTTATCTCTAATCAGGAAAATTTTGAGAGATGTTACGTTTATTTCTGGGTTGGTTTTTTTTTTTTTTTTTTTTCTGAGGCAGTGTCTCCCTGTAGTTCCAGCTGACCTGAACTCACTATGTAGACCAGGCTGGCCTTGAGCACACAAAGATCCACCTGCCTCTGCCTCCCAAGTGCTGGGATTAAAGGCATGTGCCACCATACCCGGCTTATTTCTGTTTTTTTAATTAATTAATTAATTTTTTATGTATATGAGTGTATTGCCTTCGTGTGTTTAAGTGCACCCGTGTCATGCAATGCCCATGGAGGACAGAAGAAGGCATTGGATCCCCTGGAACTGGAGTTAATGGACGGTTGTTAACCTCCATGTAGGTGCTGGAATTCAAACCTGGGTCTTCTGCAAGAACAGCCAGTGCTCTTAACTCCTAAGCCATCCCTCCAGCCCCTTACTTCTGGTTTTTGTTTTTGTTTTTTTGGTTTTTTGGGTTTTTTGACATAGAGTATTGCTAGGTAGCAAGGCTGGCCTCAAACTCAAGCTCCTCCAACCTCAGCCTCCCAGGAGCTGGTATAGACTTGTACCACAATGCCTGCCTTGTTTTTCATTGTCAAATTTTTTATTTTTCCTAAATTAGAAAGATATTTGCAAATTTAAATAATTAAAATAATTATTTTTGGCTGGGCGTGGTGGTGCACGCCTTTAATCCCAGCCCTCGGGAGGCAGAGGCAGGTGGATCTCTGTGAGTTCAAGGCCAGCCTGGTCTACATAGTGAGTTCCAGGACAGCTGGGGCTACAGGGAGACCCTGTCTCAAAAGACCAAAAAAAAAAGAAAAAACAAAAAAAATATTCTTTAATATTTTGTTTATGGGGCTGGAGAGATGGCTCAGTGGTTAAGAGCACTGACTGCTCTTGCAGAGGACCCAGGTTCAATTCCAAGCACTCACATGGCAGCTATGAACTGCCCTTAACTCCAGTTCCAGGGGAATCTGAAGCCCTCTTCTGACCTCCGTGGCATTGCATGACACGGGTGCACTCACATACATGCAGGCAATACACTCATACACATAGAATTAAAATAATAAATAAAATATTAAAAAATATTTTATTATTTAAAAATATTTTATGTGTATGAGTATATTGCTTACATGTACGTAAGTGCATCCATGTCCTGCAAAGCCCATGGAGGTCAGAGAGAGCACTGGACACTTCTAGAACTGGAGTTACTGACATTTGTTTGCTGCCATGTGGGTGCTAGGAATCAAACCTGGGTCCTCTGGAAAAACAGCAAGTGTTCTTAACAGCTAAACCATCTCTCTACATTCTATTTTGTTTTTTAAAAATATTTTATTTATTATTTTATTTTATGTATATGAGTGTATTGCCTGCATTTATGTAAGTGCACCCATGTCGTGCAATGCTTGTGGAGGTCAGAAGATGGTGTTGGATTCCCTGTAACTGGAGTTACAGATGGTTGGTAGCCCCCATGTGGGTGCTGGGGGCCAAAACTTGTTAGTTGTCATGTGGATACTAGGAATCGAACCCAGGTCCTCTGCAAGAGCAGTCAGTGCTCTTAACCACTGAGCTATCTCTCTACGCCCTAAATTAATTATTTTAATTATTATAAATATTGGTTCCTCTTTGTCCCCACTACAATATTGGAAGGGCTTGAGCATAGCCTGTTGGCAGAGCCATATGAATAAATAACATGATGAGCAATGGTTGTTTCCAGGAGACAGCCATTGTGGGCTACTTCCACACCAAATATGGCTAGGCAGCTATAGCCAAGATGTCTTCCAGGGTATTAGGCTCATAGAAATAGATACAGTTATAGGAAAAGATTGGGAAGGTTTCTTCACCAACAGTTTGACTGGGTGCAAGGACGTGTTCAATGATCAGCATGTCTATGTGTTGATGGTGCTGTACAATGAACATATAGACAGAATCAAGGTAGGAAGCCAATACAGAGGGTCACTGTAGACAAACTGGTAGAGTCTTGGTCTTTTGTAATGGTCAAAGAAGGGTCAGTGGCGGCAGACTGAATAAGAAGCCCTACTCAATAGTAAAATATTTGAGACACCCCAGGTTCTAGCTAAGAAGCAGATTGTTGGCTGTTAGGGGAAAATTGGTCTTAAACTTTTCTAGCTATAAGCTTAAGTCTTGGTTCTGGAAAAAAAATCTTTACAGATTTATTTTATTTTTAGTTATGTATATGTATATGAGTCTGTATGTGGGTATGTGCATGTGAGTGCATTTGCCTGCAGAGGGCAAAGGTGTCAGATCACCTTGGAGCTAGAGTTACAGACAGATGTGAGCTGCCCAACATGGGTATTGGGAACTGAACACGGGTCCTCTGAAAGAGCAGCACATACTCTTAAGCACTGAGAATCTCTCACCCCGATTCTAGAAATTTGATTAGTAATGCAGGATAGAATATGAACCTGTGTCTCCTTTGTATACCTACGTTGGTGGAAAGTTGTCTTTTTTTCCATTCCCTTTAAATAATTCTGTTCACTTTCACTTCCTTATGTATTCTAGCATTGGTTATAGTCAGGAGAAAGGAGGGTGTCCATGGAGGAACACTTAACAAGAAAGCATGCCTGAGGAGGTCTGATGCCTAAGCAGCCTCTCCCCATCTTCCTAGCAACTGTCTTCATCACCACCCCAATTATCAAAATGCTCCCAGACTATATAGATGGTAACTAGTTTTTCCTTCCCTGTTTTCCTCACGTCATGATTCCTGAAGGGTTCAAAAAGGTCTTTTGTATGTTAACCACAGTATGTAACCAACTTTTACTTGCAACATAATTGCAGCTTGGTCATGATTTGCCTGTTACTTTGGAATTGGGAGGACAGGGAGTGCCAAGTTGGGCTTCACTTTATCTTAGCAATTAATGGGTTGTTGATTATTAAAATACACTATATTAAGCCAGGTGCCAGTTGTACAATCTCTGATTTGATCAGTGTCTTTTCAGCACTTTGAACATTTGCTTGGTTCCTTTATTCCTTTTGCAGCTCATGCTTGGGCAGGAAAAGTGCATGCATCTTTCTGCACCCCCTTCTCATCCCCTCCCTTTGTACATGAACTATTTGATTTGCTTCCATTTTCTTGTGTGCAGTGCCTGGTTTATTTAACCTAATTAATATCCCTTTGTTGATGAGCTATTGAGAGCTGCAGTGGTTTGCTTTTAATATTGTGGTTACATTTGAGACAGACTTTTTGTAATGTCTACACAACATTTGAAGAGTGCAACTGTAAAACAAAAACAAAAAGCACTCTTCCCAAGACCTTACTGTAACCATACTGATCAGATCCCTAGGGATGTTCTGTCACTACAATAGCACAGATAATATTTTTGGTCTTTTTTTTGTTGATTTTTTTTTTGTTGTTGTTGTTGTTTTGTTTTGACACCAGCTCTACTCTAGTAAAATTGTAAAGGTTTCCATGATGGCCATTGGGCCAACAAACCCATCAGGACTCTTTCCAGTTTCATAGGAGCAATTTTATATGCAGCTTAGGTTTGTGTAAGAAGTTGCATTTTTATGGACTTGGCCGTTGTTCTAGTTTGTTTCTCCATTGCTGTGACAAAACACTCTGACCAATACCAAATTGAGGAGGAAAGGGTTTATTTTGTCTTACATATCCTGGGTCACAGTTCATCAGAGAGCCCAAGGTAGGAATTCAGGGCAGGAACCTGGAGGCAAGAGCTGAAACTCAGGCCATGGAGGAACACTGCTTACTGGCTTGTTCCCTGGCCTCTGCTCAGCCAGCTTTTTTATGCAACACAGGCCCACCTGCCCAGGGGTGGCCACACCCACAGTGGCCTGGGCCCTCCAATATCACTCAATAATCAAGAAAATACCCCACAGACATGGCCACAGGCCAGTCCAATGGAGGCAATTCCCCAATTGAGGCTCCTTCAACCCAGGTATGTCAAGTTGACACTAAAGTTATCCAGCACGGATGTCTTGTGGTGAATTTTTTCATATGTATTCTGCGCCATGCTACTGTTAAAATGAACTGTTATCATTTTACCATGGAGTTTAGCTGACCTATAAGTGTTTCTTTTGAATGGCACTGCTTCAGGGACATTCTAGTATTTGCTTCTATTTTGGGGGCATTATAAATAATGTACAAGTTTTAAAACAATGTTGGAGCTGGAGAGATGACTCAATGGTTAAGAGCCCTGGCTGCTTTTGGAGAGGACCCAGGTTTGGTTCCCGACATCCGTTTGGTAACTAACAACCATCTGTAACTCCAGTTCCAAGGGATCCAATTCCCTCTTCTGGCCTCTACATACATGTGGTGCACCCAAATACATGCAGGTAAA
The DNA here is from genome assembly GCF_000622305.1 of Nannospalax galili. Lineage (NCBI taxonomy): Eukaryota > Metazoa > Chordata > Mammalia > Rodentia > Spalacidae > Nannospalax > Nannospalax galili. The sequence goes on from NW_008347230.1 coordinate 687,702, forward strand.
ACACTCATACACATAAAAATAAATAAATACATTTTTTTGGTCTTTTTGAGACAGGGTCTCCCTGTAGCCCTAGCTGGCCTGGAACTCACTATGTAGACCAGGCTGGCCTTGAACTCACAGAGATCTGCTTGCCTCTGCTTCCTGAGTGCTGGGATTAAAGGCATGCGTTACCATGCCTGGCCTAAAATATATATTTTCAAAATATTGGTCTGATATGTTCATTTATTTCCTTGTGATTTGTTACATCTGGAATATGGTCTAACCTATCTGATTTAATACACATTTAAAAAATCCCAAATTATTAAATACCTTGTTTACAGACATACAAAATAAATTTAACACTTTTAAAATTATTATATTACTAATAATTATTATTAAACAATATATTATAATAAAAAAAAATTCTGGCACCAACTCCAAGTAACTATTTACTTTTCATTTCTCTTTTTTTAATATTTTAGTTATTATTTTTATTTTATGTGTATGTGTGTAATTGCCTGCATGTAGGTAAGTGCACCCGTGTTGTGCAACGTCTGTGGATGACAGAAGAGACTGTCAGATCCCCTGGAACTGGAGTTACAGACAGTTGTTAGCTACCATATGGGTGCTGGGATTCAAACCTGGGTCTTCTGCAAGAACAGTGTTCTTATCTGCTGAGCCATCTCTCCAGCCCTTACTTTTCATTTCCTATTTGTGTTTATTTGTGTGTGTGTGTGTGTATGTGTGTGTGTGTATGTGTGCTGTGTGCGTGTTTTATTTGTATGTGTTTTCAAATGTGTATGTGCAGGAAGTTTATACTGGATGTCTTCCTAGATCACTCTCCACTTTTATTTACTGAGGCAGGGTCTCTCCAATTACAGACAGCCATCACCCTTTCCCAGCTTTTATGTAGGCTCTGGGAATCTGAACTCTGATCCTCATACTTACTGGTCCTCACACTTGCCAGGAAAAATGCTTTATCCAGTGAGCCATCTCACCAACACTCTTTTTATTCTTTTAAAAAACCTGTATTCTCAGCTACTTGAAAGACTAAGGTAGGAAGAGCACATATTCTAGGATAGCATGGGCAATTTAGTTGGAACATCTGTCTCAAAACAAGAAGCAAAAAGTCTGAGGCTAAAACTCAGTGTTTAAGTTCTTGACTATCATACATGAAGTCATGGGTTCAATTCCCAGTACTGCAAAAAAATAAAAATAAAAAAGCAGTAAATTGGTCTGGGCATAGTGGTGCACAGCTATAATTCCAGCACTCAGGAAGCAGAGACAAGAGGATCTGGAGTTCAGCCTGAGCTACACAATGAGACCTCCCATTTTAAAAAAAAAAGGGGAAAGAAAAGAAAAAAGAAACAAAACCCCAAAAGAATAAACGGGACTAGAGCATAGCTCAGTGTAGAGTGCTTACGTCAGATGTACAAAGCCCTAGCTTTGATTTCCATCACACACACACACAAAAATTTTTAAATAAAAAAAAATTAAAAAGAGAAAAAAGCCAGTTTTTTCCAGTGTGTTTCCCTCCACATGGAGTGCTACTTCAGTAAAAGCTATAGACTGTAAACAGAAATAATACATGTTAAGTGGTAGAGAAAACAGAGAATCTATGAGTTCCTTGGTAACTGCATTGCATTTCATTTAGACAATGCCCGCAGAAGTCAGAAGAGGCTGTTGGATCCCCTGGGACTGGAATTATGCACAGTTGTTAGCTGCTATGTGGGTGCTGGGATTTGAACCTGGATCTTCTACAAGAACAACCAGTGTTCTTAACCGTTGAGCCAACTCTCCAGCCCCTTAAATATATTTTTATTTAATATTTTTATTTTATGTGTATGAGTGTATTGCCTGCATATGAGTGCACCCGTGTCATGCAATGCCACGGAGGTCAGAAGAGGGCATCAGAGGCCCCTGGAACTGGAGTTAAGGACGGTTTGTAGCCACCATGTGGGCGCTGGGAATGAAATTTCGGTCCTCTGTAAGAGCAGTCAGTGCTCTTAACCACTGAGCCATCTCTCCAGCTTCTAGAAATGGCTTTAAGTTGGTTTTTGTTGTTGTTGTTGTTGTTGTTGTTGTTGTTGTTTTGTTCTGTTTGAGAAAGGATCTCCCTGTAGCCCCAGCTGGCCTGGAACTCACTTTGTAGGCCAGGCTGGCCTCGAACTCACAAAGCACCCGGTTAAGTTTTAAAAGTATATACCTGGCCGGGCGTGGTGGTGCACGCCTATAATCCCAGCACTCGGGAGGCAGAGGCAGGCGGATCCTTGTGAGTTCGAGGACAGCCTGGTCTACATAGTGAGTTCCAGGACAGCTGCAGCTACAGAGAGACCCTGTCTCAAAAAGACAAGAGAGAGAGAGAGAGAGAGAGAGAGAGAGAGAGAGAGGAGTCTTTGGTATTTTAAGAGACTCGTCTCAAGGG
>NW_008347230.1:690183-715021 GCF_000622305.1 Nannospalax galili
GACCAAAAAAAAAAGTTTCTCACTGGGCATGGTGGTACACACCTTTAATGCCAGCACTTGGATGGCAGAGGCAGGCAGATCTCTGTGCAGCTGAAGCCACATAGTGAATTCTAGGCCAGCTGTGGTTACAGAGAGATCCTGTCTCAAAAAAAAAAAAAAAAAAAGTTTCTCAACAATGAATCCTGTAATTCCAGCACTACAGTCAGGAGTTCAAGGCCAGCCTCAACTACAGTGCAAGTTGCAAGTTTCAAGTCAGTCTGGACCACATGAGACTCTATCTCAAAAAATGGGAGGGGGGGCTGGAGGGATGGCTCAGTGGTAAGAGTACAGACTGCTCTTGCAGAGGACCCGGGTTGGATTCCCAGCACCCACATGGCAGCTAACAACTGTCATCCAGGGGAATCTGATGCCTTCTTCTGACCTCCATGGACACTGCATGACACAGGGGCACTTATATACATGTAGGCAACAAACTCATACACATAAAAAAAAGATAATTTTTATTTTTAATTTCTCAGCCAGACATGGTGCCTTAGACCTGTAATACCAACACTTAGGAGACTGAGGATAAGGCAATAAGGCAGGAAGATTGCTGCAAGCTCAAGTCCAGCCTGGGCTACCTAGTGCATCCCAGGCCCACCTGGACTACAGAGTAAGACAGTGTCTCAAAATAACAAAATTTAAATTAAATTAAAAGGTTTCAGGGGCCGGGCATGGTGGTGCATGCCTTTAGTTCCAGTACTGGGGAGGCAGGCAGAGGCAGGCAGATCTCTGTGAGTTTGAGGCCAGCCTGATTTACACAGTGAGTTCCAGGCCAGCAGGGGCTACATGGAGACCCTGTCTCAAAAAGAACAAAAAGAAAAAAAAAAAAAAAGGTTTTGGCAATGGCTCAGCAGAGGATCCATCTGAGTTCCAATCCCAGAACTCATGTCAGGCAGCTCACAACCAACTCTAGCTCCAGCTCCAGGGGCATCCAACATCTCTGACCCCCATGGGCATTCACCCACATGTGCTCATACCCATAGACAGACACCTACATGTAATTTTTTAAAAAAAGTTCTGACCAGGCACAAAAGCGCACATCTGAAATCCACATGCTTAGGAGGTAGAGGCAGGAGGATCAAGAATTGAAGGCTAGCCTCAGCTACATAGGGAGTTTGTGTCCATGTTACATGGGGCCCTGGAGAGAGGGAAGGGGGGAGGGAGGGGGGAGAGAGAGGAGAAAGGGAAGGGAGAGGAGGAAGAGGAGGGAGAGGGAGAGAGGGCTATTTCTCACTGTCCAAGGGACATGGTGAGCATGTTATTAATGTCTTTTGTTAGGGTTGGTGCCCAGCCTTGAATGAGATGATGGCAAAAGGATAAAAAGGAAATGGAAAAGACAGGCAAAATGAGTTGGACACCAGAACAAACAGAAGATCATTACCATCCAGAGCTTCTACAAGAAGTCATTTGCTGCATAGATTAAGGAGGGTCCCCTTTGCCATAGCCTATCCTTTGGTGTTTTTCTCAGACACGATGATGCAGACACTTGCCTGCCTTGAAGTGGCAGTTGTTATGTATAACTATAGGGCCTAGTTTAAGTATGCTGGCCATGTTACCATCCTGTGAAAAGACTCCTGGCAGGTAAGACAAGTTCAGTACTTGTCACCCCCCAGCCCCACTTTGTTTTCACTCACATTTTGCTCTACCACTATTTATTCCAGTCTAGAAACAATAAAGTCTGTATCTCTGAGCAATTTGGAAGTACTTTAAGGCAAAGATTATGTCTTACTCATTTTTGTATTTCTAGGTCATGATACAGTATTCAGTACCCAGAAGTACTTAAAATAGCGTGCAAAGTAGCAAAGGACTTATTGCTAACCTCAGAGAAAATGGGGACTCCAAAGAGTGAATTTGATGGTTGTAATCTCTACAAAGAATAGCGTGGCTGGTGGTGCACACCTTTAATCCCAGGCAGAGGCAAATGGATCTCTGTGAGTTCCAGGCCAGCCTGGTCTACATAGCAAGATCCAGGCCAGCTGGGGCTTCAGGGAGACCCTGTCAAAAAAAAAAAAAAGAGAGAGAGAAAAGAAAAAAAGAATGGCAATCTTGCCACTCCTTCTTCTACTTAGTATGGGGCAGATGTTCTTAGGTGAAGCCCTGTAGACTATTAACATCACCTGGGGAGCAATGCAAATCTCTGGGGCCAGTGAGACACTTCAAGTTCAATGGATCAGAGTGCATGCTGTCAAGCCTGAGGACTTACTACATTCAATCCCCTGGACCCACCTGTTGGAAGGAGAGAACCAATTCCCACAAGTTGTTCTTTGACCTCTACACATGCACTGTGACATATGTGCACCAAGAGAAGTGTACATATACATAAAATAAATAAATGTGTAAAAAAAGAAAAAGAAAAAGAAACTTCTGGACATACTCTAGACCTACCTAATCAGGAACTGTGAGGGTGGGGGTCAGAAATCTGTATTTTAATAAGCTTTGCAGACAACTCTGATGCACACCAATGTTTAAGGGGCCAATGGTGTACAGGAACGCGGATGGAACCTGAGTCCTCTTTCTGGTTTGGCCTAGCAGCTCTCTCACCAGTTACAGCTGAATCCTCAAATCTCTCAAAATTCATTCTCCCCACGGTGGAACAAGGAGTTTGGCAAGATGCCTAAGAGCCTTGCTGGTCTAAAATTCTGTGCAATATCAGAGGCAAGATGGAAATTAATAAATATTCCAATAACCAGATTAATTCATTTAATCTGCAAGCATTCATGTATCTGGCAGTGTTCTGTGCAGGGAATCAATTCATGACACAATGTTTTCTTTCTTTTTTTTAGTCCTTTTTGAGATAGTATCTCCCCATAGCCCCAGCTGGCCTGGAACTTGCTATGTAGACCAAGCTAGCCTCAAACTCACAGAGATCCTCTGCCTCCTGAGTGCTGGGACTAAAGGCTTGGGCTGCCACGCCCCGCTTACATTTTTTTTTTAATTAAAAAAAACCTGCAATATTGCCAGGCATGATGGCACATGCCTTTAATCCCAGCACTCGGGAAGCAGAGGCAGGCAGATCTCTGTGAGTTCAAGGCCAGCCTGGTCTGGTCTACATAGTGAGTTGGAGGACAGCTGGGGTTACAGGAAGACCCTGCCTCAAAAAAAAAAAAAAAAAACCCTGCAATATTTCAGACCACACAAATTTACCTGTCCTCTGTCTACAAGATTCTCAGCCAGCATCCCTCATCTATTGTGCAAGGTGACTGGAAAACTGAAAGAACCAGCCAGAGAATTCTGATCACCTGACTGCCCTCCCCAACCCCCTCAGTTTTTAACTTTGATTTTAAACATTTTCCTGTTAGCTTACAAGGCTTGAGAACAAATGTGTCAGAAGTCAAGCATCTTCTGACATGTGATCACTTATCAAATTAGAATTTACCTTTATGTTATACTTCACAGCAAAATGTCATTAGCTTTTCTTTTTTTGTTAACTTTTCTAGAAAATTCTAATTCCATCTAATTCTGTCTCCTCACTGATTGTTGTTGTTTTTAATCTGCCCTTCTCTTTTATTGAACTCCCATTAGCTCACCACACAAACTCAGAGCAGAGCAGGAACATTCTAAGGTAGTGAGTTTAATTCTAAGTTAAGACCCTTTAAGAAAAGACAAAAAGCTACACTTGAAAACTTTTGATTCTGACATTCATGTTTCACTGCGTTTGCAAGGACAGGAGGTGGCGCCATAAGGCAATGGAATGTCAGTTTGGGTGGGCTTTTAGCGAAGTGCGGGCAGGGTGAGAAGAGGGCCGGAGAGGAGCGAGGCAAAACAGAAACAAAGCTCCCTGGCTTTGAGTGGAGGCTAAGGGGGAGGGGACAACACGGCCACATTTCTGTTCTCTTTCTTTTTTCTTTCTTTCTTTCTTTCTTTCTTTCTTTCTTTCTTTCTTTTTTAACATATACTAACATATAAACATTTTTTAACATATTAACATTTTTTATAACATATCCGCACAGCTAGAAAGCAACAACTGAAGTATTCACAGTAAAGCCAAAAATCAAAATAAAGTGGAATCCATACGACAGTGCTTTCTCCCTCTTTCCTAGAACCAGGGGCTTTGGGGGAGGAGGGGGGCAATCCGAGCTTCCGGAGAGGCTGTTCACTCGGGAATAGAAAGTGTTGACTGGGGCTAAAACATTTTCTATAAAGCAAATTTCAATGGCGTTAGCCATGTCCCAAACAAAGCCCACCGGCAGTGATCACAGCCCATAAGGAACCAGACCTTTTAAAATGAAGTTCACAGACAAGCCAGGAGGTGGCGCCTGGCGAAACACTACCTGCTTTGGGAGGTGGAATCTGCCCCTATGCTCCTGGGAGCTGGGTCTTGACCGTGGTCATTCTGTCCCAAACGCCTCTTTTCTACTATGTGAAATATGTCTCTTTCTTTTTTCTTTTTCTCCCCCTACCACTCTGTGTTAACCTTCCTGATTCCGAAGAAGTCTTAGTTTACACTTTGCACCTTTTATTTTTCCCAGACGAGGTGGCTGGGGAACTCCAGCACAGAAACTTCTCTTTAGGAGGAAGAATTCACAAAGTGATGAGAGAATGAAAAAGGAAAGATCATCCGAAAACGGCTTTGCTCTGCAGCTGTCGCAGGGCAGAAAAGTGGGGAGCGTCTGTCTCCGCAGGAGCTGGTGACCCAGCACATGCATTTTTCTGTTCGGTTGGTTTTTATCCTGTGTCCTTATTTAGCTTCTGCTCCCTTTGTTTTGGCTATTTATTGCTACTTGGTAGGAGCAAGGAAGGCAAAAAGAGCTCAAACCCATGCATCCCTCCGGCTAGTGAGTGGAAGGTATGGAGAGAGGAGAAAGATTTCAATGTCTAGCTTGAAACGATCTGCGGTTTTCCCAGTCTCTAATGAGGGATTTAGGGTGTACATTCCAATCCGGATTTCTAGTCCCGTGGGGGAGCGCACACCAGCACATTCCTGAGACTCCGCACAGCCTTCATGGTCCACTGGCCCAACTCCACGGCGACAGGTTTCATTCGGTCCCACTGGACCTGCCTCAACCCTTTGTTAGACAGGAGGGAAGCCCCTGGGCCCCTCGTCCACTTGGTCACATGGCCTCTCTCAGGTCCCTCCCCTTCTTTATCTGGAGTCCGCCTTTTTCTGATGGTGACAAGTAATTGTTTCTACAGTCACCCATCACTCCTTCTGTCCCGGCCTCTCTGCTAGAGGTCAGTGTCCTCTTCAGTGACAAAAGGCGTCCTAGATCTGGGCTCCCCGGGGAGGGAGGTGGCTGGGTCTGGCAGTTAGAGCGGCTGTCTCTCTATGGTGCTGTGACAACCCCTCCCCCGCTGTGCACACAAATGAGCTTTATACAGCAAACAAAACCGCCCCCCCCCACCCCAGGCCACACAAGCACGTGGACCCAGCCCTCACCCGAGGAAGGGGGTGGTGACAGGCACAGGAGAAAGGCAGCACTGAAGACAAGTTCTCCTCGCCTCACTTCTCCACCACCCAGGTTAATTTAGACTTTGTCTTTCCACCCCACCTGCACCCTGAGCACCTGCCTCTGTTCTGTATCTCCCAAGTCTGGACTCTTTGGTGCCAGCCAGCCCATGCTCTCTGGGGTTTGCACACAGGTTCCCCACCAGCTGTCCACACCACCCAGAGAGGTGCTCCTCAAAGGCAAAGGAGAACACAGTGTCCTGGCTGGAGGGATGCAAAGCCCCACCCCCTTTGCCTGCCCCAGACAGCAACCAGGGGACACCCATCTGAGTGGTTGGCTGTGTGAACAGCAAAGAAAGAAGCGCTCACTCCAGCTGGGCTTCTGAGCCAGGGCCAGGACTCCCGGTGAAACGCGCGCTCCGGCTGTGCAGGGCCATCCTGCATGCCTAATCGGCTATTTAAGGAGCTGTTCGCCAACAGCCCAGGCACCACCCCCTCCTCACGTACACGGGTCCAGAGCCACCTTAAAAGCGGGAGGCAATTGTAAAGTTGCTGGCCGGAAAGTAGAGACTGCAGAGGGAAATAAGAGGGCCTGGAGAAAGAGAAGCAGCAAGATTTTATCCTGGGATCCAGAAATTCGTGGGACCCTGTTGAAAATCAAATCCCATGGAAGCCTGCTGAAACAGACTGCAGGAAGATAGATAGATAGATAGATGATAGGTAGATAGATGATAGATAGATAGATAGATAGATAGATAGATAGATAGATAGATAGATATACCCCCTCTCTTCTCCTCCTTCTCCCCCCCACCCGAAATTCCTGGTTCCCTGTGCCCCATCCTGGGGATATTATGTTGCTCTTCGCTCTCCTGTTAAAGGTGACTTGGATCCTGACTGCAGATGGGGGTAGGTAAAATTAATGTGTGTATGTGGGTCTGTGCTAATGGTCACATGTTGCCTTGTGTACTTAACTGGGGGAGGAGAGCTGTAAAGGGAAGCGTAGAGCATGAGAAAACAGACTTGGGTGGGTGATGGAGAATGGAGCTCAGTCTCCCTCTTGCTCTTTTCCTCACTAGCCCTGCTGTTGCTACTGTTACTGCCTATCGCGGAGAACTAGCAGGAGGTTGGTGTGTGATAGAACAGAAGTGCAGGAATCTCTTCGCAGGCTATAGTTCTCTGCCGAGCTCCTCACCACTGCCCTAGTCTGAAGCAGCCCTCCTGGCCTTTGTTTATGAGCTCTGCTGGTTAAAGAGTCAAATAGGGGTGGGAAAGAGCATATGCTATTTGTCTGCCCAGACTCAGAAGCTGATTTCTAGCCCATCATCCAATCATCTCACTGCCTGTCAAGGTACCCTTTTCTTTTCTTTTTTTTTTTTTTTTTTTTTTTTTTTTTTTTGAGATAGCGGCTCACTATATAGGACTGGCTGACCTGGAACTCTCTATGTAGACCAGGCTGGGCCTCAAACTTGCAGAGATCCATCTGTTCTCCCTCCCCAGTGCTGGGATTAAAAGCATGCACCACCACGCCCAGCTCAAGGTCCCCTTTTGATTCCATGGAGCATTTGATTAATTTGCCCATTTCCTTGAAAGTAATGCAATAATAGACATTTGATGGGTCCTTTCCAGTATACAAAAGACCTTAAGGGAAATAGGGGAAGGCTCTTGGGAGAATGACCCACTGTGTTCCTGGAGTTTCTTTTTTTTTTTTAGTCTTTTGAGATAGGGTCTCCTTGTAGCCCTGGCTGGCCTGGAATTCACTGTGCAGACCAGACTGGCCTTGAACTCACAGAGATCTGCCTACCTCTGCCTCCCAAATACTGGGACTAAGGCACCACCATGCCCTGGAGTTTCTTAATGATTCCTTCACCTCTATTTTTGTTTGTTTGCTTTATTTTGTTTTTGAGACAGGATCTCATGTAGCCAGGCTTGTCTCATACTGACTATGTAACTGAGGCAGCCTTGAACTCCTGATCCTCCTGCCTCCCAAGTGCATCACCATGTCTGGCTCCTACACTTCATTTTTTTGTGCTTACCATGCCTCGTTGCAGTATCCAGCATGAGGTTAAGGTTTCTTAGAAGAACAAGGTGGGGGAGAGGTGTCTAGACAACAGGAGGACACAAGAAGATGGGACCAAGGTTATCCAAATGGTGAATTACAAATTTCATCTGAGAAGAAACAAGGAAAATGGAGGAAGAAGTTTAGAAACAGTGGAGCATTTAATGGAAAGGGAAGGCATCTTCACAGAACCAGGAACTGGGGTATCCCATAGAGCTAGTGAGTGAGAGGGTACCTCCAGCCTTCCCTTGAGTTGCTGCTTGTCAGAGTTGCCTGGGCTGGGGAATGAACCAGTAGACCAAACCAAGGATGAGATCCAAAACATCTTAAAACTCTGAGTATTTAAAGGAATAGTAGAGAAGCTAGGCATTGTAGCACACACTTGTAATCCCAGCATTCATTATGCTGAGGCAGGACTGTCTCAAGTTGGAAGTCAGCCTGAACACTTAGTGAATACCAGGCCAGCCCAGACTACATTAGCAAGACCTTGTCTCAAACATACAGAACAAAGGACTAATAAAGAAGAAAAGGAATTGAGAATTTTTCTCTAGTTTGCAGTAATTTAAATATTTTAGTGGTAATCTGCATGGAAACCCCCACCCCCTTTTCACCTTGAAGCAGTTTAGCCATGGAGGGGAGTGTAGACCAGAGGACCCCCCAGCCTTTTAGTCAGACAGAACTGCATGAGAGCCTGGCATGTGACCTGGCTGGCAGCTCTCCTCTCCACACACAATGCTTCACTTTCATCCTTGCCAGCTTGGCTGCCTGTGCCCACCCACCACCCTCAATCTAGACTAGACCCTTCCCTGACTCCTGCCCTTCCTGAGCCTTCTGGGAATGCAGGAGCATAGGCTCATGGATGGGGGCATGAGCTTCCTCCAGGGCTAGTAGGGCCAAAAAGGATGAATTTAAATATTATTCTAGAGCTCTGTGCCTTCATTCATGCAGTGAATCAAGGCAAAGGAATAATCAGCCCTTCAGTAGCACCTCCACACACTGAACTTCTTTCCTTCTGAGTCCCTGTCCTCCAAACCTTCTGCCTACACCGTCACTCTACCCCACCCCATCTTCCAAGGCTTAGATTGACTTGGCCCAAGCTGGAGAAAAGGGTTGGGCCGACTGCACATTTGGATCCAGGTTAATTTTAGTCTTAGGGCTTTATCGCTTTTCATTCCTCCTCCCCCTTTACTCAGTAAGCATAAGCATAGCCTGCTGGTAATTTTAAATAGACCCCCGACCTTTCCACCAAGGTGTCCAGTTTCAAGGCTTCCTTTGGGAAGTCCTGGAGTGGAGGAGGAAAGCAGAAAGGAGGGGGAGTGCTGGAGGGAGGGGAGGGTAGAGGCCAGCGTGCTGCCCCAGGCTGCTCTGGCCATAACCCAAATCACTCTGCCTTACAGGTCATCACTGGACATATGAAGGTGAGAGCCTAACTCCAGGTCAGCAGGGGCACCCCTTTCATCCTAGGACCTCCTCACCTGGCAGGAAGATTTGTCCTGTGAGAGAAGAAGTTTCCCTTAGCTTTGAATCCTAACCTTTCTCTTCCTCATCTCCCTTACACTTTGGGTTTTGTTTTGGTTTGGTTTGGGTTTTTGATTTTTGTTTTTTGGGTTTTTTTTTTTTTTTTTTTTTTTTTTTTTTTTTTTTTTTTTTTTTTTGCATTTTTGAGACAGAGTCTTCCTATAGCCCCAGCTGGCATGGAACTCACTTTGTAGACCAGGATAGCCTCGAAGTCACAGGGATCTGCCTGCCTCTGCCTCCAGAGTGCTGGGATTCCAGGCATATGCCACCACGCCCCGCTCCACCCTGGGTTTTTGAATATGTGACAGCTAGTCTCTGCTCTAATCATTAAATCCCATATATCTTGTTTCAGCATAAAAGCCAACCAAGTCCACAGTAAATCTGTATGGGAACAAAGCAGTTGAAACAGAGAGAGAACTGGGTGGGGAAAGGAGTCCTGTGCTTAGCTTCCACTCTCCTGGTTCTCTTTATCCTGATCTATCCCCATCTGCCTCTGAAGTTGGACAGAGCTTGAGGTCAAGAGGAAGAGGCTGGCAGGATAGTTTGTGACTCTGGGGAAGGTGGAACTCAATCTCTTTGAACTTTTCATTAATGACCTATCTGGAGCCAATGCAGTCCAATGTGAGAGGAAGAAGTGAATGATAAAAAGGATATCTGAACCCCAAAACCACTAGATAGGGGCCCCAAAGACACTGCATTTGTCTAGGGTCATTTTTTTCCCTACTCACCCATTCTACTTCTCTGGGTATTCAGGCTTTCTATCTATCTCTTCTTCCCCTCATCCAGCTTCCTTGTTCTCAAACTACTGGTAAGCAGTACAGCTACCTACCACTCTCCCACTTCCTAGGGTAGTTGGAGAACCATCCTTGCTTCTGGGGAGGCAATGGGAGCTGCAGCCTAAAGTGCAGTGGGGACTCCTATCTCACCCTGACCTACTCAACTGGGTAGAGGAAGGTGTATTTCTACGTCCATAACTTGGTGGGTATTAAAGCGTGGTTGGGGCTGAGCAAGACAAATGTCCATGGTAACTTCTCCCACCAGGTCCACATGGTCAGGACCACTGGCCAGCCTCTTACCCTGAGTGTGGAGGCAATGCCCAGTCTCCCATTGATATCCAGACAGACAGTGTGATATTTAACCCTGATTTGCCTGCTGTGCAGCACCATGGATATGACCAGCCTGGTACTGAGCCTTTGGACCTGCACAATAATGGCCACACAGGTAAAAGCTCCTACTCCGAAGAACTACAGACTCCAGTTCAAATCTTACAAGTCAGGGGTAACACTCTCATAACTCGTAAAACTCAGAAAGCTCCATTACTGAATTTGGACTTAAGAATGGGGACCAGGGACCAAGCTTGATGGCGCATGCCTTTAATCCTAGCACTTGGCAGACAGAGTCAGGCAGATCTGAGTTTGAGGCCAACCTGGCCTACACAGTAAGTTCCAGGCCAACCAGACAACATATTGAGACCCAGTCTCAAAAGGCTGTAGCCAAGGTGGGATTGAATGTCTATGAATCAAGTTCAATGTGCAGGTTAGGTCATAGCACTGACTGATCATCACCAAAAAGAGGGGAGATCTTTTAGAAAAGCATCAGCCTATGAGAGGAGCTAGGTATACTGGGGAAGGAAGGAGGAAAAAGGCCAAGTCTCCCAGATGCTGGTAATTAAGGTTAGGAAAGGCCAACATTCCTCCACCAATCCTACCTTGCTCTTTTCCTCAGTGCAACTCTCTCTCCCCTCTACCCTGCATCTGGGTGGACTGTCCCGAAAATATGTAGCTGCCCAGCTACACCTGCACTGGGGTCAGAAAGGATCCTTGGAGGGATCTGAGCACCAGATCAACAGTGAAGCCACAGCTGCAGAGGTACCAGGGATCAAAGAACTGGGACTAGGACATAGATGACATGGTTTGGTCAACCTTGGAAAGAGGATCTGGATCCTTGAAAATTTATATTGAAGAAATTAGTCCAAGCTTTGGGGCAGAGACTTAGGGCCTGCTGGGGACTGAGGTGGTAGCTACAGTCAAAGCCTTGGAAGGAGACAAGTATTGAGTGACTTGGTTCCCTCTTCCTCCCCTCAGCTCCATGTGGTCCATTATGACTCTGAGTCCTACAGCAGCTTGAGTGAGGCTGCTCAGAAGCCTCAGGGCTTGGCTGTCCTGGGCATCTTAATTGAGGTCAGTAACCCCAACCCCTCACAGGTCTGTCTACTTCTATGTCCCTTAGGTCTGTTCTGTGGCTGGCCTCCCTCCCAAGGCAGACAGCAACTCACCTAGTATTTACTCAATACATTGTCTTACTCCAAACACATACTGTACTCTCCCTTTCCAGGTGGCTGAGACTGAAAATCCAGCTTATGACTACATTCTGAGTCATTTGCATGAAATAAGACATAAAGGTGAGCCCTAAACACCAATAGTAGGAGGAAAAATCAGACTTCAGAGAACCTTTCAAAGCCTGAGGCAGTTAGAACCTATGGGTTCTGGTTAGGGTAAACCCTATCTAGGTAGGCTCTGAGTCTCCTGTTCTCCCCAGACCAGAAGACTTCAGTGCCTCCCTTCAATGTGAGAGACCTGCTTCCTCAACAGCTGGAGCAGTTCTTCCGTTATAATGGCTCACTCACAACTCCCCCCTGCTACCAGAGTGTACTCTGGACAGTCTTCAATCGAAGGGCCCAGATTTCTATGGGACAGGTGAGTAGTAGAGAGGTGACGAGACAGTGGGGTTTTTTTTGTTGTTGGTCTTTTTTTTGGTCTTTTTTGAGACAGGGTCTCCCTCTAGCCCCAGCTGTCCTGGAACTCACTATGTAGACCAGGTTGGCCTTGAACTCACAGAGATCCACCTGCCTCTGCCTCCTGAGTGCTGGGATTAAAGGTGTGCACCACCACACCCGGCAAGATAGTTTTAACTTCAGACCCTTGAACATCCTCCAAAGTGACTTCTCCCATTCTTCTGCCCCACAGCTAGAAAAACTTCAGGAGACACTGTCCTCTACTGAAGGGGAGCCACCTGAGCCCCTCGTCCAGAACTACAGAGACCCCCAGCCTCTCAATCAGCGGACCATCTTTGCTTCTTTCGAAGGTGATTTACAAGGCTCAGAAGAGATGGGAAACTAAGGAACTCAAAGGCAGGACTAGTGAGGAAAGAAAAGGGGTTCCTAGAACATCCTTAGATTGCAAACCACCCCATCCCTGGATGCCCAGGTCATTTTCCCAGGCACAGCTTTGTTCCTAGATGGAAGGTTCTGAAATTCCACTAACCCAAGTTTTCTTCTTCTGCAGTGAGACCCTTGTATACCACAGGTAAGATAGCCATACCCAGGAACTGGAGAGGGGTGTGGATCTCCAGCAATGGTAGAAAGGCTCAGTGCCTGTCTGACTGGGCTATCTTTATCTCCCCCAGGAGAAATGCTGGGTCTAGGTGTGGGAATCTTGGTTGGTTGCCTCTGCCTTCTGCTGGCTGTTTATTTCATCGCTCGAAAAATTAGGTAAGGTCCTATTTTCTATTCCTGCAGTACTTTTTCAGTAAAAAAGTATTTTCAGGGTAGAAGCCGGGCTTGGTAGCCCACGCCTTTAGTCCCAACATTTGGGAGGCAGGCAGATCTGAGTTCAAGGCCAGCCTGGTCTACATGGTGAGTTCCAGGCCAGATGGGGCTACAGGGAGACCCTGTCTCAAAAAGACCCCCCCCCAAAAAAAGATATAACTCAGTTGATGAACATGCTTCCTCGCATGCACAAAATCCTGGGTTTGATCCAAACACCAAATAAAATCTGACATGGTGTCACACACTTATAATTCAGGAAGTGGAGGCAGTAGAACCACAAGTTCAAGGTCAAGATCAGATAGTTATCAAGTTAAAAAAAAAAAATCATTCTTCTATTCCACCCCAAACTTTCCTTTAGGATGGTAGTCACTCCCATGAACCAACATTTCCCTTTCCAGGAAGAAGAGGCTGGGAAACCGGAAGAGTGTGGTGTTCACCTCAGCACGTGCCACCACGGAGGCATAAATTCCATCTTAGGACACCATGGATGCCATCTGCTCAGATCTGTCAGGGAGCCTCTCAAAGAGTGCAAGAACTGGTTAGAAAATACTGCTAGGTGTTTGTAGGCAGATGCCTGCCCTTCTAGACAACCCCCCTGTTCCCCTCTCAGAGAAAAAGGATCCAGTTCTCCTAGAAGAGCAGAGCCTTTCAAAGCACTTGGGAGAGCAGGAGATCCCCATTTTAACATTTCTTTGTAGAGGAAGTTGGTATGCCCCAACATTCTCTCTTCACACCTTTAAGACCCTCCCCTGCATATACTGCAGGGTTTCCCTTTAGGAAAAAAGGCTGCTGCTAGGGTGATTATTTTTTGCTCAATATATATGGAAATTAAAGTTTCTGACTTTAATTCTGGCCTGTCTTTTGTGGCTTTCAAGGGCGAGAGAGTTCCTTAATCCTTCAGGTGGTAGAGATGGGCAAAGGATAGGGAAAAAGAAGTCTAGGGGATTAAGTCCTTTTATCCTATCCCTGGACAGGAAAATACTTAACCCAAAGTTCCCACAAGTTAAACCACAGGACCATCTTTCTGCCATTGCACCAAAGCTATCAATGGAGATCAGTAGTTGCCAGGTTAGGAAGGAAGATGGACAAGAGCCATGGGAAGGTAGAAGTCTCAATGTTTTCCCCTCCCTTAAAAGCCAAGTTCCCCCACAATTATAAAGTTCTTTTTTTATTAATCAAAATCACAATCACCTTGATTAAAAGGATGGTATACTCCACCCTCAGCAGAAAAATGATACAGTTGATAGAAAATCTCCCCACCCCTCCCATACCCAGATTTAAAAACTAGAAAAAAATCTGCCCTCCTGCCTTGTGATGTCATGGTAGTTTGACTTCTCCAGGGGCACTGCCATGGAGTACGCAAACTCCCCACAGCACCCTCCACTTCACCTTGGGGAGAGGAGGGATGCTGATGGTCAAGGAGGTTAAAACATTAGTTCCAGTAATACCAGTTCCCAAACATGCACTTCCTTCCTTCTCCCCAGGGCCAGGGACCAAGGGGAAAGAGGACAGAAATGAGCCACGATCAGCAGTTTAAGGAGGGAAAATGTAGCCCAAGGAGGTTAGAAGAGCTCCAACATACCTCCTCCCTCCCCCGACTTAAAAAATAAAATAAAAGGCAGTTTGGGGTCTTTATCATACCCAAAATGATTCCTTTCAGACCTGAGAAAAAGACCAAGATGTCCAGTCTGGGCAGGAGATACTGGAAAACTCAGAGCATCTACCCTTGAGCCTCCATTAATTTCATCTCCAGGGCCATGGCTAAACTAGGTCCCTTCTCTTGGCAACCTGCACTGTCCAGAACTGGAGATGGAGAAATACAGGGCGAGGAGATCGGGAGGGCACCCCAGGCCCAGGGGTCCCCCCCCATGTTCCCTCAGTCCTCGGGTGGGATGCGCAGGGCAGAATACACCATCACCCGACTGTCCTCCTGCCGTCGGCCTGCAGAGGGGAAGGGGGGTGAGTCATGGGCAGGGTGAGAGCAGAGCACTGACACATGGGGAGGCCTGGACAACAAGGGGGTCCCCAGGTGGTGGGGATAAGTGCAGATTCACACCCACCAGTCCCTGACTGGCTGCACCCAGGCTGCTCCTGGTAAAGCTTAGAGACTAGAGGTCACAAATGGACAACGCATAACCCAGAAGGTGACGGGACACATCAACGAGGAGACGGAGGATGTGGGCAATGGACCCGGGCTGGGGCTGGGTTCAGTCATGGGCAGTGAACAGGCAGGTGGGATCTGTCAGGCGATCAGTCCAGGTAGTCAGTCCTTACACGAAAGGCTGCGCTGGACACTTCGGAGGGAGCCTCCAGCTGTGATAAAGGCCCAGAGCCCCATGGAAACAGTGACTGCATAGATGGGCAGCAGGCTGGCCTCATACCAAGGGTTTAGGAATGTCTAAAAATAAGGGTAGAAAAGAGGTTAGATTCTCCCCCCCATCTAATCCCCATATTCTCTTTGTGCCTCTGACCCAACCTCCCCCAGCTAGCTCATTCAAATTCCTATCTTTCCCTTCAAAGCACCAACATCTTATAGTTAAAAGGGATTTTTGATTTTCAATACCCTCAAAGGTTTCAGCCCCTCCTACTCACCTCAGGCCTTCTGCATTATATTTTGACTAGGCAATTCAAACTCCTCCCCAGAGCAGGTGACATAACTGATGCTGAGGTGACAGAACTCTAGAGACTCACTTTTCTGCCTCCACCCAAGGTAAGTTAAAAATATTAAGAAGTGAGAATACATACCCCCATCCCACTCACCATTAAATGTTTTTCTCTCTAACCAGGCCCCTAACTCCAACTCACCAGTCCTGATGTCAGTAGGTGACTCCCAACCACCAGGCCCAAAGCCCAGTACCGTCTCCTCTCACAGGCATCAAAGAACACAACTCCCCAGAAGGTATGGAGCAGGATAATGGCTGCTGTCAGAAAGGCTGCAGGGAGAGAGATGGGGTTTGAGATATATCCCTGATCTTCTCCCAGCCTCTTGAGATGTTGAGTCAGAGAAGTCTCCCAGGAAAGGCCAATAAATCAGATCAGGGCCAGGGATGGATACCACATAAAGGCAAGATTGAAAGTGAGCCTACCTGAAGTCAGGAAGTAATAGGGTGAGTCTCCATGGATCCCAACCACACCTGGCCCAAGTGCATCAGCCAAGATATTGATAACAGAGAAGACACCACTGATGATACCGAAGGACAGACCAGAAACTGGGGGGGAGGGGGGTGTCATCAATGTCAGAGATCACTATAACTCACTCATTACCAGCGCCCCCTCCCCATTCCCAGAAAAAAATTCTCCCATACCTACTCTCCCTCCAGACCACCTCTCCTTGAAGTCAAAAATGAAGAAACTCACTTAGCACATGTGGATGTTTAGATTACCCTAGGGGAAGGGATAACTCCCTCCTCTAGTCCACCTCCCTTGGCTCACCATAGGCCATCTGTCGGATGGAAATGGGTGATCTTCCATCTTCACTCAGCGATGCTAAGCCCTCATCTGCCTTCCTGGGATGGAATAGGGGAAATATAAGGGAGGGCAGGGATGTTCCTTTCCCTCTAACATCCCCTTTAGTGCCTCTGATTCCCACCATCACCCAGGGGCTGGCCTGCTTCCCACAGTGCAAATCATTGTCCCTTCTCCCTTCCAAACCACCTCTTGCTCTTACTTAAGTAGCTTGTAGTAGGCAAAGCGGAACACCTCCTGTAGAAGGACAGAAACAGCAGCACCAAAAATCAGGAGGCCATACTGGAGCCGGGCATCTGACCGGTCAGTCACATGGACCAAGATGAACCAGACCACAGAGGCCAGGAGCAGGGAGACCAGCCAAAAAAATGCCCTGAGAAAACACAAGGGCATTGAGACAGGTACGGATAGGGGCAGCCAGAAAAATTACGGAGGGAACCAGTCAAGGCTGCAGCATGAAAAGTGGAAGTTAGACTTCCGGATGATCAGAGAGACAGGGACCAGACAGGGTGTCTCCACCAACAGAATCATCTGTAGGAATCTGTAACCAGCGGATGGGGTAGAAATCTGATTAGCCTTCAGAAAGAGGAAAGTCAAAGTGCGCGGGCACGGACGGGAAGAGCAAGGATTCCCGTATCCTCGGCTGGCTAATGGCTAAGGTCAGCACCACAGCCTCCCGACTAGTCTCGGCCTTGGGCCTCCTCTGACGTTGCCCAGAGGCGTACAGGATAGGTATCCGTGTGATCTCTGGAAGGCGGAAACTGACTGCGGGAAAACCACCCAGACTACAATTTGAACCTTTCCCGACTTCTGCCTCCCAACTCAGGCTCCCAGGCTCGCCTCAGTTCCTCCAGCCCTTTCCGCATCTCTTTTTTCCTACGCCCTACCGGGTCTTCATGACCCACTACTCACCCCGCGACCAGGATGATAACACGAAGCGGGTCTCCAGCCACAGTGATCAAGAAAAGGGCGAAGGCTGGGCCAAACGCTACGAAAGTGCATCCGAAAAACACTGCCGCCCCCATGACTGGGCAGCTGGGGGCGGGATGGAGCCCGGGTCAAGAGAGGCAAATGGAAGCAGCGCGCCAGGTGGGGGAGTCCGTGTGGGGTGGCGACGCAACCCCACGAGGGGCGCGGTGCAATGTCACCCCCGGACCCCAGGGAAGGGGAAGGGGGGGGTCACCAAAACCCTAGACGAAGGTCCGCCCGACCTCGTCTACGGAAGCCGAGGAGGGAACAACCCCCGGCCGCAGCCCCATGGCCACCTCCCATCTAATCCCCACCCCCAGAAGGCCGATGAAGACTCCGTGGGGCGGAGTTGCAGAGGCGGGTGTGTGTGGCCGCACGGCCTTCCGGGAGTTGTAGTCTCCTAGAACTCTGAGCCCTCGACTTCGGCCTGGGTGTGGCTTAAACAGAATGGGCCGAGACTGGGCCCAATCAGAGCACGGATTCCTTGGTTCTCTTGCGCCTTGGCCACAGCTTCCTTTCATAACATTGTCAGGCAGGGTGGTATCAGTCTTAACTAGGGCTTCAGAGTGGGAAGATCCTGTTTGAATCTTCATACAAATTCAAAAAAAGAACAGGATGGGGTTGTTGGGAGATAGGGATGGGCATTGTTCTTACTTGAATAAGAGGAAATGAGCCAAGGCAGCACCCTAAGGGATGGAAGTTGGACTCAAAGCAGGAGCTCTTTGGACAGTCTAGTATAGGAAGTATGAAATACAGTATTTCTCAAACGAAACCTTCATCTGTAATCTGTAATGACAGAATCAGAGAAGCAAGAGGAACCTGGAATGAAATGTTAAGAAAGTAGTTAGAAGGAATAGAGTCAAAAAGCAACTACAGCAATGGGACTAAGGGGGAAATGACACCTCCCCCCATTCAGTCCCTTTGATACCAGACTTCCTCTATTTATATTCTGAAAAACGAACTTCAATGATGTCTTTTCATCAAGCTGGGAAGAGGGATTTCACAGTGGAATGAATCTTCATTTGTATGAGGAGGACAGGTTGGTCCTACCAGAGGATACCTAGGCAAAAGAATTCTAGGATGGGAAAATGAGTGAATCTGGAATATTGTTTTTGAGAGTGTAATCAAAGCAACAGCAAACTATAGAAATTGTTTAAATCTGGGCATGGTGGCACACACCTTTAATTCTAGCACTTGGGAGGCAGAGGCAGTTGGATCTGTGTGAGACTGAGGCCAGCCTGGAGACTGAGGCCAGCCTCGTCTACATAGCAAGTTCCAGGCTAGCTGGGGCTACAGAGAGACCCTGTCTCAAGAAAACAGAAAAAAGCAAACAACAACAACAAAAAAATGTTTAAAGAGAATTAAGTATATTCACATGCGTATTTTATACTTTTTCTGGAAAGTAAGTTCTGGAAAGAAGCTGAGATATAGTTTTCCTCCAAAAGTCCTGAGACACACCTTTCCTCACTAAGGTTTGAAAGAATGGGAGCATCCTCACCAGTACTCAAGATTCCAGTGTGTCCTACTGACCAGCAGGCCAAGTCAGGGGAAACTGACATCTCTCTTTGAGCTGTTAGCAGAGCATCTTCTGACAGCTGAGAGCAGGCTCCAAACCTACCTTGTTTGTCATGATTCCACAGGATTGCTTAGTCCCAGGTTCATTGTAAATGCTAGCAAGTATTTATTAATTATATGGAGAGTTTTTTGGGGGGGTACTTTATTTTCCTCTAATATTTGCTCTACATCTTGCTTTACAAAGTTATGAAGTTCACAGCTTTATACCTAAATGAAGGCTAGTCTATTTGTTTAGAAATGTTTTTGCAGGGGCTGGAGAGATGGCTCAGTGGTTAAGAGCACTTACCGCTCTTGCAGAGGACCCAGGTTCAATTCCCAGCACCCACAAGTCAGCTATGAACCATCCTTCTGATGACACAGTGCACACACATGTATGCAGGCAGTACACTCATACCCATAAAATAAAAAGTAATGAAAAGAAAAATTTTGCAGTCAAATGTCATCTGACTTCTTTTTTCTGACCCACGCGATGGGGGTTCTTTTTCTTTTTCCTCTTGTCGGTGAGGTCTGACTGAACCTAGCTTACTACGCCCAGTATATACATTACCACTTCTGAACTGAATTGAATGAGAACTAGAAATAAAGTAGTAACAGACAGAACAATAAGAACTCTACCTCTGGAAGCCAGAATGAAAGGAAGGCACCAAGTAACTGAAAGGGAGATAGGCATGGTACCTGCCACAGGGAAAACACTATCTGCTTCTTCTTCCATCCTGTGTCCAAGCAGTTGGGGGAAAAGGTGAGGTCAACACAAACAGGAGAGAAAATAACTAGTATTGGCTATGAGACTTTTTATCAGCAGTAATACAGCAGGTGCTTTGGGAGTCAAACAATGGTGGATAGACATTGTTCCTGTCCACCATTGACAATCTATGCCAGGCGTGGTGGTGCACCCCTGTAGTCCTAGCACTCAGGAGGCAGAGGCAGGCAGATCTCTGTGAATTCAAGGCCAGCCTGGTCTACATAGTGAGTTCCAGGACAGCTGGGGCTACAGGGAGACCCTGCTTCAAAAAGACCAAAAAAAAAAAAAAAAAAAAAAAACCGACAACAATCTAGAGAAAACCCTCACCCCTTCCTCTGATCATTTCCACCATGATGTAAGAGGCAATGATTAAGTCTCAGGGAGAAAGGCAACTCTGCATGGCAACTGTAAGTTTGGGCTTGCAAACGGGGATGAGGGGTGGAGGGGTTGGAGGTGAACTTTCTGTGAGGAGTAGGAGGAAAGAGGAAAAGGACAGGAGAGGGTAAACCTGGTCCCAGCAATGAGAATCCTGAGTGGACCTAATCTAGAGCTGGGGGCCCTCGAGAAGAAGTTCACATCCATAAAATAAGTTTGCCTCTCTCAGTCCAGCAGCTGTTGTTGAGGACTGTAGTCGTTAATCAAGTAAGCAGGGAATTCTGTCCCCTGGGAGAAGAGTTTCTGCAGCTCCCTCCCAGCTTCACAGAAGCTCAGGGGGCGGGGTAAATGTGGTGGGAAACCGTGTAATTTCCTTTTTTACTTTTACAGCGATAGTGCAAAATCCAGAATGGATGTCCTCTTTATGTTCTTCTTTATTGCACCACTTATCCTGGGTAAGTCTACTTCTAAGCCTGACTTTTGTGCCAGGTCTTTTGCTATAAATGGGGTGAGAGAAAAGAAATAAGGAGAGGGGAAGTGGGCATTTCAGTGGAGAGTGATAGCGCTTTCTCATCTGTGCTGGAGTCCAGGGTTGGGGCAAAGCAGAGATCTGGAAGATGGAGCCAGGAAACCAAAGGAAAAGCAAAGTCCTGTTGAAGAAGAGAAGGCTTATGGAAGACGGAGCCCAAAGGGCAGTCCTTCAGCAGGACTGAACTCAGATTCCCATCACCCCCAAGTTAAGCAAGATAAGAAGGATGACCCCAAGAGTAATGGAGAGAGGTGGGCTCATGAAAGTTGTGGCAGTGAAACTAGTGAGAGAATCCAGGTACCTCCTCCCCACAGAGGAGAAAGGGAAGACCTTCTGTTAGTTGAAGCCAAGCTAGGTGGCACAGGCCTATAATCTAGCTCTTGGGAGATAGGGGGGAAAAGGATCAGAAATTCAAGGTTGTCCTTGACAACATAATGAATTTAAGACCAGCCTGGGATACATGAGACTCTATCAAAAAAACAACAACAACAACAAAAGAGACACAAATGTGGGCTGGCTCTAGGATAGTAGAAACTGGCTGTCTTCAGGGATAGAGTCCCAAGAGTGACTTGGCTCCTTCCCTCTTTTGTTCCCCAGCCTGTCAGGTATGTCTCACTGTTTCCCTTTCCTCTAGATTCTTGTGTCCTTAGTTTGGGGTTGGAGGGATATGTTTAGCAGATGGCTTTGAATTCTGGATTCAATCATCAAAGCTGCATATTTTTAGTTTTGTAAAGGGAAAAAAATAACGGCTATGGGTCATTTGGTCCAGCTGATTCATTTTAAGAAAGCAGATGTGAAATGGGCTGTTCAAGACTAAATTGGAATGAAATCAAATCCAAAAACCTAACAGTGTTAGTTATTTGTGAGAGATGCTAATAAGATCTCCTAAGAGTATAATAAATTCTGGAGCATACTGAATACATATATTTTAAATTTCTGGTCTCCGCCTTCTTTCTACCTTTTTAAGGTTTACTTTTCCCTTTGGGCTTAGAGTATGTGAAGGGATTTGTTTCCTGTCCTAGGAATTCCTGGATTGAACGCATAGCCTCATTATAGACAGGGAGCCAGAAGACTGAGAGGGTTTAGAAGTACAGAGGCAGGTAGATAACACCCTTGGAAAGGAGGCAGAAAGGAAAACTAGCAGAGCTGTATCAGCTCTGGATGACCTATTGCTAAGGTGTTCCAGATGCTCCTTGACCAATAGTTCTTATCCCCGTAGGACAAGGATATAAGGAAGAAGAGCTAGAAGAGAGTGATTACTATCAAGTGGCCTATTATTACACAGTCACTCCTAATTATGGTGAGTATGTGAAAGGCTCTGACCCTTAGTGGGGCACAAAGAGATCTGGGGAATACTCAGTTCTAAGATTACCCTTCTTTCACAACAGAACAGCGGGATCAGACACTATTTTGGATGTAAACAAAAATATCAAGACTCAGGGTGCTATTTCTCAAAAGCTCGTGAATTTTTTTTATTCTTTGGGAAATGGAACAATTTGGAAATTTTCAAATTTGTAAATTATTTTGGATACCAAATTGACAAATATAAATGGATACATATTCACAAACAGTTTTTTAAAATTTTATTTTATGTATATGCATGTATTTTCTGCATGTAGGTAAGTGCACCATATCCTGCAATGCCTGAGGAGGTCAGAGGAGACTGTCATATCCCCTGGGACTGGAGTTGCAGACAGTTGTTAGTTGCCATGTGGGTGCTGGGATTCAAACCCAAGTCTTCTGCAAGAACAACCAGTGTTCTTAACCACTGAGCCATCTCTCTAGCCCCTCACAAACAGTTTTAACACTAAATTTAATTAGACGTAGATTGTACCAACAAATTTTACAACTTGAATAAGCTGAAGTATTCTGAGCAATTTCTTTCCCTTTCATTTCTGGATCTAGGGTTCCTTTTTCTTTGTCATTTTCAATTTTTTTTCTCTTCCCCAGATGACTTTCCTGTAAATTTCACCATTGATTACTCCATATTTGAGACAGAGGACAAGTTGGTGAGTGACTTTTATACCTAAGAGGATCGGGATAAATAACAGTTAAAAATAAACTGAAAGGGCACACGCCTTTAGTCTCAGCACTCGGGAGGCAGAGGCAGGCTGATCTCTGTGACCAGCCTGGTCTCCATAGTGAATCCAGGACAGCTGGGGCTACAGGGAGACCCTGTCTCAAAAAGCCAAAAAAAGAAAGAAAAGAAAAGAAAAGAAAGAAAGAAAGAAAGAAAGAAAGAAAGAAAGAAAGAAAGAAAGGGAAGGAAGACAGAGGGAGGGAAGAAGAGAAAAGAGAGAAAGAAAACCAGGAGATGAGGAGAAGTGGATCCCATATAGACCTTTAACCATAGCGGAGGAGCAGAAGGAACCCAGCAGGTTACCAATACATGAAGGAGGGGTAATCAAGGGATTTGTTGAATGGGGTATATACATAATCCATGCATGGGCTTAAGTTTTTGCTACGTGGGGGCAGGGGAGGGGGCTTGCTTTCGAGAGAAGAGAAGAAAGTAGATGAGGGAGAAAAACTCTAAATAGAGCATCTGTGAGGATGTTGAATGAGATGATAATTCTGTGTTTTCCAATCCTATTGAGGGCAGAACAGGACGGATAAGGAGGTAACAACAGAAGCACCAGAGACTACCATTAGTCTTCAAACAGAAGGTGTGGACCATCAGCATCCTGTAACCATGAAGGCAGTGACAATGGAACCAGTGAGTCAAATGGGGATTAGGGAGCAGGAGGACAAGACTTCTCTTACCCAGATAGATCCCAGGGCTGGTGACCTGGAGTGAACAAAAAACAGGTTTCAGTGGAGGAGAGAAACAAATAATTAATTCTGCTATACAGTTATTCATCTCAACTTGGCTAATGAGATTTACACTAATTCTATATACAAAACACTGAGAATATTCGATATATTTAAATCTCAGTTCAACAGTAAGTACTGTGTATATAATCTATACCTAAGGTTGCTGAGGATTCGATGCCAATGAAAAACAGATCTATGATGTTATTATTGTCCTCAAGGATTTATAAAACTCAGATTTACATTTATGAAATAGCTTGAACACAATGAAAAGGTACGTTACAATGTTAAATTACATACATGTTTGGAAGTATATGACACAGGAAAGTGCTTTAGTTAACATAGGGAGAAATTATCTGTATAGGGTAGAATTATCTGGAAGGTTTTAGTAGTTCATTGTGTTTTAAAGGGATTTTAAAAATTCTTATTTGTAAGCTGGGTGTGGTGGCACATGCCTTTAATCCCAGCACTTGGGAGGCAGAGGCAGGCAGATCTCTGTGAGTTCAAGGCCAGCCTGGTCTACATAGTAAGTTCCAGGCCAGCTGGGGCTACAGGGAGACCCTGTCTCAAAAAAAAATTATTATTTGTGCATATGTATCATGTGTATGCATACCCACATGTGCCACAGAGTGCATGTTAGAAGACAACTTTCAGGACTCGGTGCTCTCCTTCCACCCTGGGTTCCAGGTATTGAACTCAGGTGGTCAGATTTGAGTAAGAAACGCTTTCACCTGCTGAGCCACACTGTCAGCCCTGATTGTGTTTTAGATACAACTTAAATAGGTCAGCTTTTGATTGGTAGGAACTTACAAAAAAAAAGTGAAAGTAATTAGGAAGAATAGTGACTACAAGAATAAAAAGAACTGGGGCTGGAGAGATGGCTCAGAAGTTAAGAGCACTGGCTGCTCGTGCAGAGCACTCAGGTTCAGCTCCTAGCACCCACATGGTGGCTTACAACCATCTGTAACTCTGGTTCTAGGGTATCTGATGCCCTCCTCAGGCCTTAAATGGCATTTTGGGCATGTGATACACTTACATACATGCAGGCAAAACATTCACACACATAAAATTAAAATAAATTTTTTTGGTCTAAGACAGGGTTTCCCTGTAGCCCCATCTGGCCTGGAACTCACTATGTAGTCCAGGCTAACCTTGAACTCACATGCTTATGCCACCATGCCCAGCAAATAAATTTTTGTAAAAAGAATAAAAGCTGCTGAGAAAAAGGATGTAGAATAAGCATGCATGCTCGTACCCACACATATACACATAACACATACACAGTAAATAAATAAATGTAAAAAATACAAGGCTTGGGCCGGGCGTGGTGGTGAATGCCTTTAATCCCAGCACTTGGGAGGCAGAGGCAGGCAGATCTCTGTGAGTTCAAGGCCAGCCTGGTCTACATAGCGAGCTCCAGGCCAGCTGGGACTACAGGGAGACCCTGGCTCAAAACAACAACAACAAAAAAATGCAAAGTTTATAATATTTGCTTAGTAATATATACAGCAAGCTAGGGTTAAATTATAGTCAGAAATATAAGGCTGAGGTTTGGATTTAGAAGCAATAGGGAGCTTAGTAAGTCCTCAGCATGGTAAAGGTGATGAACTTTGCCAGGAGTGGTAGTGCACGCCTTTAGTCCAGCACTTGGGAGGCAGAGGCAGGCAGATCTCTGAGTTTGAGGCCAGCCTGGTCTACATAGCAAGTTCCAGGCCAGCTGGAGCTACAGGGAGACCCTGTCTCAAAAACATAAATAAATAAATAAATAAATAAATAAATAAATAAATAAATAAACATGATTTGAGGCAGGATACCAAATCCATAAA